>NW_022639529.1:1053053-1053137 GCF_010583005.1 Odontomachus brunneus | reverse complement strand
GTCAGACAAAAGTAGAAGGGGACAGAGGGGGTCACGTAATGGTACCAAAGATCTTGACCTTGAACTCGATTTTCAAGGTTATTT
>NW_022639529.1:1052739-1053043 GCF_010583005.1 Odontomachus brunneus | reverse complement strand
AGAGAGAGAGAGAGAGCGAAGTGAGAGAAGGAGCGAGCGGAGCGGGAGAGAGTGAGCAGAGCGAGAGAGAGGACTGGGAGAGGGAGAGAGAGAGGAGAGAGAGAGCAAGATAAGGAGGACCGCCGCCGCTACCGTCACCGCTGACACCGCCGCCGACGCAAGGGTCGCCGCCGAAAATCTGTAAGACTGACCATCTGCTCTAAAATTAATTGTGTCGCGCACCGTATCGTACCGTCGTGTCTCGTCCGCGGAGTGGTCGCGCGGATAAAGAAGGCTCGCCCGAGGATAGCGTCCTCGGGCTTAG
>NW_022639529.1:1025384-1052729 GCF_010583005.1 Odontomachus brunneus | reverse complement strand
TCATAGTGATTTTTCAAAATGGGAATCACTATTTTCGAGGGTTTCTTTAATTGTATTAACCTTACTTTTAGCGCTACCCAGAAATAGGTATGCCTATTAACATTTTCCTCAAAAAAATAATTATTACTGCGCATGCGTAAGTATCGTACTAACTAATAACTTAAACCATAACCCAACGCAACCCATAATCCAAAACGAGCCCATAACGATAATCGGACCAATAACCATAACCCAACCCATAACCCATATCCAAGTAAAGACGGCGACTCCATAATGATTGCGAAAAAAACAATGAATATTAAAAATCCTTAGTACGTACATGTCTCATGAATATTTTGAATATCTCTCTCATAAAAACATACTTTGTTTAGTTGTTACATCAATTTGATTTTTCATAGTCATAAAGTACGATTCAATAATTCTTCGATTCTTCTCTTTTTTTATAGTTTGTAAAATTTCGATTAACATTGCATTATCTACAATTTGTTAAGGTGAAGAACAGCTCTAAAAATGGCTGACTATCAGCCCGATGACATTGTTGATATGATAATGGTGTTAGGCGAAAGTCATAATAATTATCGTGCTGCAGCAAGACTTTACGCTGAACGCTTTCCAGATAGACGACACCCAGATCATAGGACAATAAGTACATTAACTGAAAGAGCTCGTGGTGGACATATGGTTCGCCATCGCAGGCGCCACGAATACGACGAAAATGATGCTCGTGTTCTGACTGTTCTTGCAATCGTTCACCTTGATCCTCATATCAGCAGTCGCCGAGTTGAAAGAGAAATTGGCATACCTAGAAGAACCTTTTTGAGAATTCTTAAAGTCCATAAATATCATGCTTATCATTTAACTTTAGTTCAAGAGTTACAGTTTCATCATTTTCAACAGCGAATTATGTTTTGCCAATGGGCTTTGCAGATGATAGAGAATGATCCTGTTTTTTTCAACTTTGTGCTTTTTTCTGATGAAGCTAAGTTTCAAAGTGACGGAGAACTCAATAGGCATAATTGCCATTATTGGTCGGATGAGAATCCTCATTGGCACAGGACTGTGACTCATCAAAGACGTTGGAGCCTTATAGTATGGTGTGGCATCGTCAATGGATATTTCTTTGGTCCTTATTTTTTTGAGGAAAATGTTAATAGGCATACCTATTTACATTTAATTAGAGATCGGTTACCTGAATTGATGGAAGATGTCGATTTAGAAACGCGACGAAGAATGTGGTTCCAGCAGGATGGTGCACCACCACATTTTGCACGAATCGTACAGGCTTTCTTGAATGAAAATTACTATGGGAGATGGATTGTACGAGGCGATCCGGTTAATTGGCCTGCTTGTTCCCCAATCTCACATCCCCAGATTTTTTTTTATGGGGCTATTTAAAAAATATTATTTTCGAACAACAGCCCACAACAAGAGCAAACTTTGAAGATCGCATTCGTCGAGCATGCGCTGCAATTCCAAGGCAAACTCTCCTTAACACCGTACGCCATTTCCAAAGACGTTTGATTTTATGCCTTCAAGCAAATGGAGGCAACTTCGAACATTTGCTTCGAAATTAAATTAATAATTTTTAAAATAGTGAGAGGCGAGGGGACTCACTTTAATCCAGCACCCCAAAGGAAACAGTACTTACTACGTCCACGTCGTTGTTTCTGGGTAGCGCTAAAAGTAAGGTTGATACAGTTAAAGAAACCCTCGAAAATAGTGATTCCCATTTTGAAAAATCACTATGACCTTGAAATAACCTTGAAAATCGAGTTCAAGGTCAAGATCAGAGTACAGATAGGTGACCCCCTCGGCCCCCTTTAACATTTGTCTGAACCAATTTTACGTATTTGGCTTAGGTTCCGATATATTCAATTGGGAAATCAAAATTCGCAAACCTGACCTTCATTCGACCTTGCCATGACCTTGATTAACATATCATTTTGAACGTAAAATTTCCCGCTCTTTTCAAATCCGGGGTCAAAAATAGGTGTCCCATTTAAAAAAATCACTTTGACCTTGAAATAACCTTGAAAATCGAGTTCAAGGTCAAGGTCCTTGGTACCATTACGTGACCCCCTCTGTCCCCTTCTACTTTTGTCTGGACCATTTTTCTCTATCTGACTTAGATTACGAGAAATTCAGGTGGGGAGATTAAAATGGCCCACCCTGTATATATACAGGGTGTTTTTTTTTATCTTCAGACTGCTAATATCTCGAAAAATAAGCATTGTACGACATGCAAAATAAGCATTGTAAAAATGTCCCAAATAAACCCTCAATAGTTTCGAAGGCGCAATTTAATCCTACAAATATTATCCACCTCCCGCCCCCCCCCCGCTGGGGATGGGGCAGGGAGTAACTTTGGAATCTTAAATGGGAACTCCTACTTTTTATTACAGATTCGGATTCTACATCCAAAAGCACGTAACTTTTGTCTGAACTTTTTTTTCTATTTCTGATAGATGGCGCTGCATTCGGCGAAAATTGGGTAACCTTCGTTTTCTTCAAAGGAAATCCCCTATAATGACGTCGAAGAAAAGTAACTTTTGTTGGAAACATGTTTTTTCAAATTATCGTAAAATCTACGATAATTTTTTATCCGTTTTAACTAAAAAAATGAAAATAAAAGTTACAATCTCCAATGGCCTTGACCTTTACAAATGTTATACAAATGATGATGTTAAAAATTCAAGAGGTTTTAGTCGTCATTTCGACGTGGTCATTTCCAAATGGTCCATTCACGATCTTTCAAAACTTAATGTTAAATTCTTAACATATCCAAGTAATATTTGGACACATAGATGTCTCTGTCTTCCCGATTCGTTTCAGATACTCGTTGTAACAGCCATGCCCGGTCACAAGTTGGGTAAGATGAAAAACGAATCTCCCGTGCTTCCGCTCAAGCCACTCTCTGAAAATGGGGGCAATGGCCTCTCTGACTCGGGTTCCTGCCATATTTTTGCCAACCAGATGAATGCCCCACTGCCTTATCATTTGGGCCCGTTCGCCCTGCCTTATTTCATCCTCCGCCCTCGGAGACCAGTCCCCTCGAGACTTCAGGTCCCGTAACCTCCCATGAATCCTGCGGTGCATCGCCGCCAGGATGTAGAGGGGGGGTATCCGGGCCAGAAATGTGGCCGCCTCATAGGACACTGTCCTATACGCTGCAATAATGCGGAGGCATAGAAACCGCTGCATGCGTATGAGCGGTAGCTGGGCCCGTTTCCGGTCCGCCGGCGATGTCGGTGTCGCCACAGCCTCGCTCCAAAGCGGCGCCCCGTACAAGGCGACCGACAAGACTACCGCTGTAGAGTTTCCTCTTTTCCTCATGCGGCCCTCGTAGGTTGGGCATGAGGAGGCCGAGCGATCTAGCCATGTTCATGGCCTTGTTTGCGGCATACTCCAGATGGTGCACGAAGGTCCAGTCGCTGTCCAAAAATACGCCCAGCTATTTCATTGTTTTGCCTGCTTGTATTGTTTCCTCCTCCACCCTGACAGATGGGAAGTCAGTCGGCCTCTTCCGGGGGGGGATGAAAAACCACAGCTTCCGTTTTTTCAGCTGCAAGTCTTAAGCCCAGCTGCCGGATGCGGCCCGCAACCAGTGCAATCTGTAGGCTGGCCCGTAACGCAGCCAGTTCCACGGTCTCTACTGTAGCCATGATCAACGTGTCGTCCGCGTAAGCAATGACATAGCATTCCTCCACTCTGTGTACCCTTAAGACCCAGACGTAAGTCAGGTTCCAGAGCAGCGGATCGAGCACCGAGCTTTGCGGTAGCCTTGCGGGAGCCTTGCCGAGCTCCCGCCGTGACCCGACGCTCCCCCACCCTGCCACCCGCCACTGAGTATTCGATCCATCTGTCGGCCAGGTAGTTTCCCACGATACTTTTCAGGTATGCCGGAAAGCCTTTCTTGCCGAGCGCAGCGTGTATGCCAGGCCACGGAAGCGAGTTAAAGGCGTTCCTGATGTCCAGACTGACAGCTATTGCGAAACCACCATTGCCCGTGGTGTTTTGTACGACCCGTTTAACTCTCAGCAGGGCGTCGTACGTGGTCCTCCCTCTCCTAAACCCATACTGGTCCTCAGAGAGGTCTGCAGCTGGGTTTTCTTGCATCCAATGCAGTAGGCGGTCAACCAACGCACGCTCGAAGGATTTGCCTAGTTCGCTAAGAAGGCATATTGGCCTCATCCTGCCCGCGTGGTTTCCACCATCGTCGTTTCCCTTGGAGGCCTTGGGAATGAGCACGAGCTTGGCTTTTTTCCACACCTTCGGGAAGACCCCCTGCCTCAGGCATAGATTATAACACCTTGTTGCCGTGGCGATGGTGCACGCCGGTACCTTCTTCCATATGGTGGCCTTGATTCCGTCCATGCCCGGCGCGGTATTCATGCTGGGTCTGTTCTTAATTATGTTGTGGACCTCTTCGTGAGTGAGTTCCGGGCCTTGGCTCCACTGAGACGGCTCCACCGAGAGTTTCTCATCAAACTCGGTGATTTCACCCGTCGAGAATAATTTGTTGAGCGTCAGCTTAAGGACATCCGCTTCGAACCTCTCCGTGACCGCGGGTGCCGATTTCTTAAGCTTTTTGAGGACTACCCAGTAGGGTAGTCCCCATGGGTCCGATTCCACTGATTTAATAAGGTCTTGCCATGCCATGCTCTTTGCCCTTTTAATCTCAGTGTGCATCTTTTTTCTGGCTTCCCGATATGCGAATCCGGCCTCTTTCTTCTGCCTGTCCTCATTTTCTCGTTGCATATTCTGTGGGGACTGTTGCCCCTAGCGGTCAGGATTGCGATTATTTCGCTTCCTACGTATCGCGTGTCTTACATTGATCTTGGTAAGGGTTCTCCTAGTGGCAACGCACTCCCTCCTCAGGCCCTCGATCTCGGCATTCCACCAATACTCCTGTCTTTCGGTGAAGCGTTTACCTGTTCTGGGGGCCGCGAGGTCATAAGTCTCCTGAATTTTGGCCTGTAGCCATTCCGCGGTGATTTCTGCCGAGCTGGGCTCCCTTGGTTCCTCCTGACCGCTCCATTCCAGCGCGGTAGTGAATTTTTCCGTGTCGAACTTCCGTATGTTCCATCCCAGATGTCGCCTGGTTCTTCCATTGATTAGCATAGTCGGGGTTCTTGCCATCCTGAGTCGATATTTAACATCTGTGATCGGAAAGTGACTCATGGTCAGTGACCATCCATCCGGTTAGCGCGTTAATCGCGTCCGGGGTCGTCCATGTTAGGTCCACTGTGGATGAACCCCGCGGGTGTACACAGGTAGGGCCTCACCCTTGTTAAACAGGCGCAGGTCCAATTCCGCCGCCCATTCCTCGACTAGGGGCCCTTTACTATTGATGCCCGTGGGTTCCAGGTTTTGGATCGGGCATTAAAATCCCCCCCGATGATCATTTCAGCAGCCCGCTTGTCTCTGATGAGTTCCTCCAGTTCGTCGAGGAACTCTAGGTATTCGCCATGCACGATGTTGGGCGAGGCGTAGCAGGATACCAAAAGCCAGTCTCCGACTCGGACAGCCACATAGTTGCGGCCTCTCTTTACTAGTGGGCCCGTTCTGTCGTTAGGCATTCGGTCCGGCCAACATAGTATGGAGGCCAGCCCATTCCCACTGTTATGGCGCTGTTGAGTGTCTCGAGCCGTCGGAGGTTCCGAAATCAGGCACAGTCCTATGCCGAGTTCGTTCGCCTGTTGGACCATAAAGTCATAGGCAGGTCAGCTCCTGTTGAGATTACACTGTAGAATCTTGAGGTCCATTAGTGTTGTCCACTTGTGTTATCCCGGTCCTCCATCTGGGTCCCTGCTCATCCTGTCCTTCACGGCTTGGCATCGAGCTGTACCCAGCCTATGATTGCTGTCCTTCCCATTCTTCTCGCACACGGCACATTTCGGGCTAGCCGTGCAGTTCCGGGCGTTGTGTCCTTCCTGCCCGCACCTGTAACATAGCTTGGTGCGGTCTTCCACGGACTTACAGCTATGTCTAACGTGCCCGAATTCCCAGCACTTGTAGCATTGTAAGGGTCTCGCTTTCAGTGCCTCAATCCTAGCCACGGTCCAATCGATTTTAATTTTGCCCACCGTGATTAGCCGTATCACCGCGACCAGTGGGCATTGGACCCAAACTGTGCCGAGCCCATTGGACATTTTCCTTATTGGGCCTGCTTTTACCTCTTCCGGGGTGCATCCCCCCACTTCCGCAAGGACGCAGCGGACCTCGTCAACGGTTACCGAGTCGTCCAGCCCCACGACTCGCAGGTCCCCCTTGATCGTGGGTCTGGCGACCACTGCATCCGAGCCAAGTACTTCGCGTAGTCTGGATGACAGACTTTCCGCTTTGATTGACCCCTCGGTCCCACCGATCTCGACCAGGACGCCACCGTTGACGGCCCTGCGGATCCTGGTTTGCTCTATCCCAAAGTCCGCCAGGGATATTTTTTCTCTGGCCGTCCGCAGCGCGTCGCTGTAGGAAAAGTCGGTGTCACGGCCTGTTATTGTTACAGCTGCCGTTTTGGGGACCCTGCGCTTGGGTGGCTTCCCAGCCGCGGGCCCGCCGCTCCCCTTCCCATTCCGATATATAGTTTCGGCCTTTTTGTTCGTCGTTTTCCCGGAGCTGTTGTTCCGGATTTCGGCATTCCTTTCCTTATTATTAGGTATCGTTGTCGCGTTTCTTTTCTCTCTCTTTCCTCCCCTCGTTCTCCGTCCAGGCGTCCTCTCCCCCTTCCCTTTCCTTTCCTCTCCTATCACTGCAGGAAGTGGTGGATACTCTTTTATCCGGTAGGGGGTGGTCAGCCAGACTACCGAGGTGATTTTCGGTCCTCATTTAGCTTTGGTTTTCAGGCCTTCGTCTGTCTTGGCCAGGGGGAGGGTCGTGATTCTCTTCTTGGCTTGTCCCTTCCGTTTTTCTCCCCTTGTCAGTCTCGTCATTGTTGTTCAGCTTCTTCCTAACGTTCCGTCTGGTCCTGACCAGTTCGGAGATTTGTCGCGACAATTCTCTTTCGCGCGTGCGCTCCTCGTCCGTGGACTCGCACGTGGCCACTAGGGCCGACAGGGGAGCCCTGATTCCCTTAAGCGGGGGTCTGAGCAGCGTACCGGTTTCCTCCTCGTGGGCTGGTTCACATTCCATCAGGTCGTCTGCTATGGCGAGCTCTCCGTCACTTTCTCCCATGCCTTCAGATCTCCCGTTGTTTCTCAATGTGGCATTCGTGTCTGCCTCCGTTTTCAATCCTGTGCTCTTCCCTCTTCTGTTTGTTTTCAGCTGGCTGCCTCCTCTCTCGATTTCTTTAATCCTTCTATTGGCCTCCTCTAGGTTCTTTCTGTTTCTTTCGCACTGTGTTCTTAGTACATTCAATTCCTGCGTCAATTCTTTGTTGCGCATCTTTAGATGACACACACACACACACACACACACACACACACACACACACACACACACACACACACACAGGGGTATAGCAAAAGTATCGGAACGGCAAGATAACTCGGCGGGGGAGCATTTTAGAGAAAAATTTTAAATATAAAAGTTTCAAGATTTTTCTCTGGCTATCCGATGGTAACTTTAACCTTGACCTAGACCTTGACCTTCAAGGTTACTTCAAGGTTAAATTCGATTTTTCAAATGGGATTCCATACTTTTGACGCCAGAAATAAAAAGAGCGGAAAATTTTACGTTCAGATATGACCTTAAGTAACCCCTCCCCTTTGACCTTGGAGTCCCCCGCAAACCACGAGAAATTTGCAGTAGCCGAGTTAATCAAAGAACTTGACCAACTTTTACCTTTAGTGACCGTTAATTACCAGCAATGACCGCCTTTTACCTTTGGTAACCAACAATGACCAACTTTATTAGGTTTTGACCACAAATTTTCTCACATCAGTTTAATAAATGGAATGATCCATTAACTGTTATCTTCATTTTATCTTCGAAGTTATTCGAAAAATTATTCTCCACAACTACTCCACTGCTTGTTCCTTTGATAATCCAATTTTCAGGGTAGATTTTCAGGAGAATTATAGGAATTCATTGCAGGAGTTGGCTGCTTTTTTAGCTGACCTTTTGATAATTGCTGGAGCGGTTTACCATTTGCTGCATTTTTTTTTTTTTGATAGTCCTTTTCAGGATAATTGAAGGGAATTCATTGCAGGATTTGACTGGTTTTTTAGCAGTTTCTTTAAAAATCTTTTTTCTAATACTTTTATTTCGAATATAGATATATTGAAAAGTTTGCAATTATAATGCTGTTTTTAATCATAATCTGTTTCGAACGTCCTTAGGAGAGCAGCCGGTTCGTATTGGTAGATGCGGCTCGATGTCTCCTCGTCGCGTGGAGACTGCGGTCTTCGTCGCCGATAGTCCACTATCCAGCGGCCCTGTGAGATGACGTGGGGCGCAAGCGATTCTCGATCTTCCTAGGGAGGCGAGTGTACTCGCCTCCGCGTGTCGTGGGTCGCCGACTCGGATTGAGCGAGTTGTCTCAATCGAGGTGGTGGCCCTGCGGTAGTTCACCGCTTCCAAGCATCTCCGCGCTAGGAGAAGTCCCCCTTGTCGGATAATAATACTGTCGCGTGTGCGACGGAGACTAAGTCCCGTGTCGACTTAATGGCTCGCGTGGAGGCTGCGCCCTGGCAGCAAAGCAAAGGCGAGTGGAGCTCGCCTGAGGGCTGCTCTTTGGCAGCGGGTAAGTCTAGTGCGGACTTAGAAGCGAGCATAACTCACGTGGAGTCGCGTACGTGACGCCGTATAAGTCTTGAGTCGACTTATAAGCGAACTTAGTTCGCGTGCGTGCTGCGTCCCTGGCAACGACTACGTCGTCCTGAGAAGCCTTAGGGCTATCGCACACAAATTGACATAACTGCATATGCATAGCATAAGACCGTATGTACCAATGAGCATCGAGTATTAAGTCGCCATATTGGTGTTCGATGTTTAATATTCGATGTTCATTGGTCCATACGATCTTATGCTATGCATATGCAGTTATGTCAATTTGTGTGCGACAGTTAGTCCTTAGGCCTGTTCTACAATGTGTCGTATGTCGGCGTCGGACGCATGCGTACTCGGTTGTCGGCTGTCGCATAAAGCTGTCGGGAGTCGGTTGTCGTTATCGTAACGAGAGTTGGTCAACTCTCATCTTTTCCGACATCCGACTATTATACACAATATAACCTCTTATTTTCATCATGGAACATACAAATCTAGGTGAAATAATTATTGATTTTGTGCACGAAAATCATTGTTTATATGCTAAATGTAATGTGTGGCGCCCCAGTCTTCGCGACACACACATGCACGGGCGTACGCATGTGCAACCGCCGCCAAGCATCAGCAGACGCAAGCAGCAAGCTACAGCCGCGCCAATTGTTCGCGATCGCACCGTAAGTGCTCGCTGAACCAGTCGGTAACCAATTCGATTCCGAGCCGCCTAACCTTTCGGTACGCTTCTCAGTCTGTCCGGCCACGTATTCTCTCAGCTTCGTGTGCGACCGTATTTTTCGCCGCATCCGGTGCATTGTGTTCTGCTCGTGCTCGTTCTTTTCGTAACCGATTCTCGGTGCTCGCCACTGTGCGGTAAGCGTAGTAATCACGCGAGTGCCGTCTCTTTCTTTTAGCGAGTAGTCACGGGAACACACGCGTCGCGCATAGAGTCTCACGTGCGCCCACCGCGAATTGATCTCGCTCGTGCGTGGATCCTGTGTGCACTCGTCACCGGTGCATTTGCTCCCGTGCACTCTCAGGTGCCGGCGAGTTCGACACCGGGCGATAATCATTAGTGCGGTAGTGCGGAGCGAGCTCGGCTTCCACGTGCGTATCACGTGTTCGGCAAGCGAGCCGGCCGGCAGTGTTCGTGCGGCCGTGACGTCACGCGTTGCCACGTGCGGTTCATCATTGCGCTCAGCTGAGCGTCCTCTCGCTGAGGTCAGCTGGACATCGTTGCGGGCGTATCCTGGCATCGTCAAGCCAGCGAAGGGACATGCGAAGCCCTCAGGGTCGTCCTATCTCTGTTCGCCGCGTCCGACATTCCGCGCTCTTAGTGCTGTTCACGTGTTCGTGCACGTGAACAACGTTGTGCCACGTATCGACCTGCAAGGTCATCATACGTACGCTCAAGTCGGTCACAGGCTTTGTTCGCGAGAGTGTTGTTATTGGATCGGATCGCGCAAGCTCTGTTTTCTTTTAGCTTGAATTTCTTTGTCCGCGTTGACAGCCACGTCATGCTATCACGGTTCTTTCTTTTTCTTGTATAAGTGTTACCGTTAAGTTAGATATTCCGTAATTATTGTGCAACTAAATAAAGATTGTTCTCTATCGAGACAGAGATGCGGTGCGCCAATATTGAGCTTATTTCTTATTTCTTTTTTATGAGGTGTGTGTGTGGCTTTCACACATAGTGGGGTTGGCGGGAAACCGCCGGCGTTCCTCAAATGTAGATTTAAAAAATACTAGGGAAAAAAGAATGTATGGAAAAACATTTCCGAAACTTTGAAAATCGCTTGCTATCAATTGCCCCGATACAATTTGGGAAATCCTACATATTATTGAAGTCATCTGCTATTTTTAGCCATTCATTTTCTTCTTGTAGACGTCGAATATACAAGGTGAGTCATTTTAGTCTATGGATCCGAATATCTTCCAAATTACGGTATCTACAAAAAAATGGTTTAGATAAAAGTTGACCAGGACAGAGGGGGTCATTCAATTGTACCATTGGTTTTGACCTTGAGGTCAATTTTGAAGGTTACTTCAAGGTCACGATGGTTTTTTCTAATGGGACACCCTATTTTTGACTGCGGATTTCGAAAGAGCGGAAAATTTTACATCAAACTTGTCTTATGAAAAAATTGTTTTTGCGACCTTGGAAAGGTCAAAAATGAAGGTGAAATGTCTGAAAAACGATCTGGTGTACTTTTTCTGAAATGACGTGGTTTTCTGGGTAACACAAATGTGCATAATGCTTAAACAAAGTCAATGAATTGTAAAAGTGTAAATCACTTTAACTAGCTTGACCTTGAGGTCAATTTTCAAGGTTGTTTGAGGCTCATAACGCATTTTTTGATCAGTAAACCCTATTTTTGACCGCAGAACCTGTTTCTTGACAATGGGCTCTTAAACAATGGCACTTTTTACATGAGCATAGGGATTTTTTAGTTTTTCGACCTGACCTTTTGAAGGTCATATCAAGGTCATATCAAGGATAAATGGAAATCCATTTCTACTACGGGAGAAGCGGACGTAAGGTATCCGATACCTAATGCTAATAATCAACGATTGAAAAATACTAAACAATTACGTTTGATTTAAGATTTATAATTATTGTTATAATAATAGAGTTTTATTCCTTTTCTTTCTTACCCACTTCTGCATAATTGAAAAATTTACTATTTAAAGTTGCTTAAATTTAAAAATTCCAAACATACATACAGGGTATGTAGGTAATTACATTCACAAGTTACCTTTCCAGAATGGCTGATTATAGTCCTAATGAGATTGTTGATATTATATTAGTTTTAGGGGAGTGTCATTTAAATACAAACAACAAGAGCGTCGTAGGAGGAGGAGATAGAGGCGTATGCCTCCCTCTCTGATGGGCAAAACATGCCCAATGCTGAGCCGACCACCAGCTCTGCCGGGAGGGAAGAGGCCAGCAGTGGCTTCACTAAAGAAGCTGTGGCGGACAAACACCCCACTGGGAGTGTGGGGTGCCGCATGAGGTCGTCGTCGGCTTCGACGCGGCCTCGCAGCGACCGAGATGGCAGCCTTGGAGCGGGGAGTAGTGGCGATGATGGCGACTTCAGCGCGCGGTCGGTCTCCCCTGCGTCTGGCCCAAGGTTCGCCAAAAAGGATGGGCGAGGGCGGCCCGTTGTGCGATCCCAACCAGGGGACCACACGGCGGCGGCGCTCGCGTATAGAAAGAGAGTCAAGGAGGAGCGCGACGCGATTGTGGGCGTGGAAGAGGTCAGGGACCACAATATCCGCCCGCAGTCCCAGAGGGCCCTCCGTACTCAGGAAGAGGAGGGGAGGATCCTCCGCGACCTGCGGTCAAAACAGACCGCTGAAGTCTCGTCGATGGCCCTGCAGGCCATCGACGAGGTGAAAAAGGTCGCGGAGCGGTCCAAGAATCTGAAAGGAGCCTACAAGGGGGCCCTTTGGGATACCGCGGCGAAAATGGCCGCATGCAGCCTCGCTCTCGCTCAGAGGACTGAGATAATCGGTGGCTCTGAGCAGAGCGAGGCCGCGAGGATGGAGCAGGAGGCGGCCTCGGCCGAAATGGAGCGCCTACGGGTCGAGAGCGCTCTGCTTCCGCTCGAGGTCGACCGCCTCAGTAACAAGCTGAATGGGGCCCGAGCATCCGGCCCCTCCAGCGTGCCAACGGCGATCCCATTGATGGAGATCGACGAGCCCGCGGCACAGAATACGGAGGTGGATCGGCGGACGGGACGCAATTCCCGTGACTCGTCCGCCGATCGCAAGAGGAAGAGGACGGAAGACGCTGGGGGGAGGGGAATCCTTACTCCCCTCCCAGCCGAACAGGAAAAAAAAAGAAAAGGAGGGTGATCCGGCTCAACCAGTCTTCCTCCTCCAGTGATGAGGAGGCGACGGTGGAGGGAGGCGCCGGGTCGGCCCTGCCACTCCTCCCGACCCCCGATGAAGAGCGAATCGGGAAACAATGTCGGGAGGAGGTGGCGAAGGATACCCGGGAGGGAACACTTCCCCAAGGAAGGGCTCCCGCTCTCCAGGCGCGCGATGGGGCAACGGGAGGGGCAACTCGACCCCTACCTGGGAAAAAGAAGAAGGGGAAAAAGAAGGCCACGGCAGTGGAGACGACGGGGACGGGGGCAATCCCCGCGGCCCGCCGAGCCGTTGGGGGGCGACCACAGGGGGCCGCAGGGGGGGGACAAATCCACCCCTCGACCGGCAATATGCCCCCTACGGTCGCGGGAATGAGCGGCGGGGAACTAGAGGCTCTCGTAATGGCCCTAGTTCTCCGCCTTATGGAGGCCATGGGGGCCGTCATCCACGGAATAACACCCGGGGGGCGACCTGCGCGGCCTCATAATGTGAGCCAAAAGACGGGGGGGGGGACGGAACCGTGCTGCGCGCCCTGAATCCCCCCCCTGCAGTCGGGTCCTCCGCGACCTCTACCCCCGCCGGGGCCAAACAGTCTGAGATAGCGGGGGAGAGCAAGCGGAGGAAAAAAAGAAAAAGAAGAGTGGCGAGGGCGGCCCGTTACCCCAAGAGGGTGGGAGGGCCGCCCCTTGCAGATGCGCCTGCACCTGCGGCGGAAGCGGGCCCCCTCCCCAGAACCAGACCGCAAAAGTGCGACCGGTGGGGGGGGCTGACCCTCCTTCCTGCGCCACCGAGCCCAAGACCACCTGGGCTCGAGTGGTTGGGAGGGGAGAGAAGAAGAGTAAAGGGGGGGGGCAAACGGGCCGCCCTACCAGCCCCCCAAAAGCCGGGGCCCCAAAAGGGGGCCGCGGCCAAGGGGGGCGCCAAGAAAAAAACACGGGACGAGGGAGGCGGGAGTAAACCCGCCCACCCTAAGGCTCCTCGCACCGCCGCCGTCACGGTGAGCTGCCTCACGGGCAGCTACGCCGACGTTATGCGGCGGGCGAGGAGCCATATAGATTTAGGCGAGTTGGGAATCGGGGATCTCAGGACCACTGAGATACCACTGCTACAGGTGCACTGGTCCTCGAGATCCCCGGTCCCGAGGGGCAGGCCAGGGCGGATGCCCTGGTCAAAAGAATGTCGGCCCTCTTCACCGACACGAGGGACGTGCAAATTGCGCGTCCCTCGAAGAGGGCCGACATCCGTGTCCGCGACCTGGACGACTCAGTCACCGCGGAAGATGTGATCTCCGCGGTGGCGGTCGCCGGGGCCCGGCGAAATAAAGGCCGGGGCGATACGACCCGGAGCGGACCGAATGGGGACAATCTGGATACAGTGTCCCCTTTCGGCCGCAAGGAAGGTTGCGGGCGGGGGGCGACTCAAAGTTGGGCGGTCCTCCGTCCGTGTCGAGGCCCTGACGAAGCGCCCCTTCCAGTGCTTCAAATGCCTGGAGTGGGGCCACGTCAGGGCCCTATGTAAAAGTAAGGCCGACCGCAGTGGCCTCTGTTACCACTGCGGCTCGGCCGGCCACAGGGCCGCGGCGTGCGATGCACCGGCGACATGCCCGATGTGTCGTGACGCCGGACGGCCCTGTGGCCACAGAGTGGGAGGCCCCGCGTGCCAAATGGCAAAGCGGGGCAAGGGGGGAAAGAGTGGGAGTAGGAGGCGAAAAACCTCCAACACCCCTCCCACCCCTCCCCCCGGGAAGGAGAAGGAGCCCCCCCCTCAAAAACCAGAGGGTGGGGCTACATTGCCTGGGACCCCGGTCCCTCCGACGGACGCTGCTCCTAAGGAGCAGAGAAAGCCGCGGGGGGCCGGGGCCGGAAGAGCTGCCTCGCGGGAGGCGGGAAACCCGAACGAGGGTCCCCCTCCCGCGGGGAAGATAAGGGACGGCCTGGAGGAGAGCGGAACTAAGCCGTAATGGCTACCCGCCTCCTCCAGGCGAATCTCAACCGCGCTCGCGGAGCCCTTATTTTATTGAAGAGAACGTTGATAGACACAGTTACTTATCGTTGCTAAGAGATCACTTACCAGGCTTATTAGAAGATGTTGACTTAGCAACAAGAGCAAGAATGTGGCTTCAACAAGATGGTGCTGCACCGCATTATGCACTCATTGTACGTACCTTTTTAAATGCCAGTTACAATGACAGATGGATTGGACGAAGGGGTCCAGTTGAATGGCCTCCTTGCTCACCAGATCTGACGTCGCCTGATTTCTTTTTATGGGGATACTTGAAAAATGTTGTTTTTGCTGAACGACCAACCACAAGAGATGATTTTATGGACCGCATTCGTAGAGCTTGTGCAGCCATTCCTAGAGCTACCCTGCTTAGAACTGTGGATAGTTTTCAAAACAGATTGCAGTTATGCCTCGAAGCCAACGGAGGTAATTTTGAACAATTACTCCGTGGGTAATTCATTTAAATTACAGTGTCAGTGAGAGGCAAGGGGACTCACGATAATCAAGCACCCCGACGTGAGAGGCAAGGGGACTCACGATAATCAAGCACCCCAACGTGAGAGGCAAGGGGACTCACGATAATCAAGCACCCTAAAGGAAAATTGACCTCAAGGTCAAGCTAGTTAAAGTGATTTACACTTTTACAATTCATTGACTTTGTTTAAGCATTATGCACATTTGTGTTACCCAGAAAACCACGTCATTTCAGAAAAAGTACACCAGATCGTTTTTCAGACATTTCACCTTCATTTTTGACCTTTCCAAGGTCGCAAAAACAATTTTTTCATAAGACAAGTTTGATGTAAAATTTTCTGCTCTTTCGAAATCCGCAGTCAAAAATAGGGTGTCCCATTAGAAAAAACCATCGTGACCTTGAAGTAACCTTCAAAATTGACCTCAAGGTCAAAACAAATGGTACAATTGAATGACCCCCTCTGTCCTGGTCAACTTTTATCTAAACCATTATTTGTAGATACCGTAATTTGGAAGATATTCGGATCCATAGACTAAAATGACTCACCCTGTATGTTTCTTGTAATACTAATATTGCATTACACACTTTAGGAATATTATACACAGTCGATCTTCCTATCCGAAAATGTGAACAAGTGGTCAATACACTGTCTCCATTAGCAAGAAAGCTAAAAATAAATTTTAATTTATGATAAAATTTTATTTTTATACAATAAAATATAAAGTATATCAATATTTGCAACAGAATATAATGATTAAACTAACCTCAAAGTCACTGCAATACGTATCTCCGTTGACAAAGATTCTGTTACTTCTTTTTTTTAACTTTCATTTTAAAAGATCATGTAAGTGATCAAATTGTTGCGCGGACATCCTTGTAAGTTTAAAAAACTCATGATCATTCGTTCGAAAACATGTAAATAATATTCAATGAGCATCAAAATAGTTTCTTATGTTTCTTGAAATATGTGGTTTTACCCACCACCTTCTTGTTATTTTACGTCTATTTCTTAAATGTAATCTAATTTTTGTAATATGTAACAAAACTAAAAACACATTCAGCAATATTCTACTTCCCTTTTTTGTCATTGTAATTTCTTATTGCAACGACTTACAACTCAATTGTAGGACGGCAAGTCGTATTCAGATCCGACATTCAATGTACGACAAACGACATCCGACGCATTGTAGGAACAGGCCTTAGTGACGCGCATGGCTCGCGTGAGAGCTGCACCCCTGGCAGCGGAGCAATAACTAGCGTAGCTTGCGTGAGAGCTGCGCCCCTGGCAGCGGAGGAGTTATTGAAGGGAACTAAGACTCGCGAGGAGTTATGAGCCCGACAGTAAGGGTGCGTTCCGTATTAACGTCCGAACGACAATTTTTCATCCAAAGCCGTTCCGTTTAACAAAGTGTGACGTCATAACCGCGTTCTGTTTCACAATTTCCGAACGCCCGGGTGACAACCGTTCGTAGTGCTCGAAACTCCGACGAGAAACGTCTCGCATGCGCAAAACGGCACAGTGTAATAAAGCGCGACGATCAAATATATGTAGAATTGCGTTGTAGGTTATGTTTACGTTCTGTCATTTTTGTGTTTGAATATAAACATAAAGAATATATTATGTTTTAAGTTTTATATCTCAATTTAATTTTATTTATTTTTAGGTAAAACCTATTAATGGATAACTTAAAGACAGCTGGATTAATTGTGATCAGTTATTTAAACAAATTAATATTCTTTGATCAAAACATTGACAGCAATGAAGAAGATAGCGACGAAGAAATAGAATTATATTTGCACAGGTTGAAAGTTCATATTAATAATGTGGCGTCTCAGAAAGCGAGACTCCACGCAAGGTGCATCGCTCCTATTTAAAAGGACGTTTTCGGAGCGCACCTTACGCACCATCCTTTCAGGAACCACGAGACTCGCGACGCCCTTCCAAGAAGCGCGAGCCCGCGACGAATTCGCGGAAGCGCGGGACCTGCACCGAATTCGGAGAATCGCGAGCCTCGCGATTTTCGAAGAAATTTAAAGCTCACCGATAATAAACACCATGAAAGAAACAGAGTATAAATAGCGGACGAAATCGCAAGAAGAGCAGACTCCGCTCTCGACCTCGATTGAGAAAGGATCTCCAGAGATCAACACAGAGCACACGGGTAGCTAACCCTCCTACAAGGAGAGACCTTCATACACGGCGAGGGTCTCCGCAGGCACCCTGAAGCCCACGACGAGACAGCCTCAGGACGAGGCTAGCGACGTGGCTCGGCTACCACTCCGAGAAAGATGCCGGGAGCTATTCGGGACGGATAGCGAGGAGGAGGAACTACGGATCTCCGCTCTGAGCTCTCCATGGTCGTCGGCGCCGGCGACACCGTCACCGACTCGACCACCGAGGACCCTATCGCCGAGGAAGAAATCACGGAAGACGACACAGGCCGCTTCGACCAAGGAGACCGTGTCACGGCCGTTACCCGTGGGGGCCTCGCCAGTCTCCAGCACGAGATCCAGGCGGATATCTCGTAGAGATTCTAAGACCATGGCGCCTCCGTCTCCTTAGTCTCTCGCCCGTTAGGCGTACCAGGCCGCCGCTCCATCTCCTAGAAACGTGGGACGTCCGGGCAAGACGGCCGCTTTCTCCACGCCACTCAGAGCAGGGGTTGCGACCACGATCACCACAACCGAAACGGCAAATCCACGACAGGGCCACGCAGACCGCAGCGATCTGTCTACAGGACGCGTCACTGAGGAAGCCGGCCGCAACACGCTCGTCCCGGAAGGTCGCTCGCCCGGAGGTCTTTAGAGCCCACGGCTCCTCTCCACGCAAGCGGGCTCGAGTATCCTCGTTTCCTTCGCGAAACAAGAAGCCGAGGTGCGGGGCCAAGCAATGATGATAACCACACACTAACATGCCACCACTTATACATAAATAAACTTGCGGGTTAAATATTGAGCCTGTCTCATTATTGAGTACACCCTTTTCCTCCTGCGAGTACAATTAAGATATTAGCTAAGATCTTGTGAACGCGAAGCGAACGCAACCACAATAATCCAGCAACCAAGCCTCATTGCACTGAAAATTTTATCGAAAGAGTTGTCGATGTGTCTACCGCTTCCGAATTTCAAAGCCACTTCAGAATAACTGTGACAAGTTTTCAATGGCTTTTAAATCGTATAGCTCCTCTATTACAAAGTGCTCGAGCAGCTGGACATCAAACTACAGATCCAAAACGACAATTACTCGCCTTTTTATGGCTATTAGCAACACCAGAGAGTTTTCGGTAACTAAACAAATTATACAAAGTACAAAATATTCATTTTGTAGTTTAACATTTTTCTTACTTTGCAGATCAGTCGGTAGTCGTTTTGACCTAGGAAAGTCTACACTATCTGCTATTTTTATGCGAGTTGTGATAGCTTTAAATGAAATTTCCCGACAAATAATATTTTGGCCAAATATTGAACAACGTCAACAAATAGCATTATCTTTTCAAACTTGCTGGGATAAAAGGCATAGTTGGTGCTATCGATGGAACATATATTCCTATCAAGACTCCAAGTTCAAGTTCGGATGTCTACATTAACAGAAAATGTTTTCATGCTATAACTCTGCAAGTAATATGCGATAATAAAATGTCAATTCTAGATTGTTTTGCAGGTTATCCTAGCAGAGTATCAGACATAAGAATTTTTCGAAATTCGCCAATATACGAAGATTTCACAAATCATCCAAATAATTATTTTAATGAAAACCAATTTATTATCGGGGATAAAGCATATCCCGTTTTGCAATGGTGCATACCTCCCTATATTGAGAGAAGAAATGTTACAGAAAGACAAAAACATTTTAATATTGGGTGTACAACTTAATTCGGTCCGTTTTTTTTGCTTGAAAAACGCATTTATTTGAATGATAAAATGAATTAATACATTGAAAGTATTGTCCATCGCTAAACACTACTTTTTCCCATCTTTCTGGCAATTTATGGATTCCGTCGCGGAAGAAGCGTTCATCTTTTGAAGCCAAGAATGAATCGAGTCAATTTTTGATACCCTGTTCTGAAGTGAAGTGTATCCCAGTCAAAGCGTTCTGCATCGATCGAAACAAATGGTAGTCGGAAGGGGCAAGGTCTGGGCTATAAGGCGGGTGAGCCAGAACTTCCCATCCGCTATTTTCCAAATAGTTTTTAACCGGAAAAGCAACATGAGGCCGAGCGTTGTCATGGTGAAAGATTATGGACTCGTGTCTGGTCGCATATTGACGTTTTTCGGCTATAGCTCGCTTTAAACGGATCAATTGTCGCCTGTAGAAGTCTCCCCTGATGGTTTGACCAAGTTTTAGCAGCTCATAGTGGATCACACCCTTCTGATCCCACCAAATACAGAGCATTACCTTGGCATCATGGATATTCGGCTTCGGCGTTGATGTTCCCGGTTGGCCGGGCTTTACATACGATTTTTTGCGTTTCGGGTTGTCGTAGTGAATCCATTTTTCGTCCCCGGTAATGATTCGATGCAGAAAAGACTTCTTTTTGTACCGTTCAAGCAACATTTCGGACATGCAAAATCGTCGTTCGATATCTCTCGGTTTCAATTCGTATGGGACCCAATTTCCTTGCTTTTGGATGTATCCCGCGGCTTTGAGTCGTTTCGAAATAGCTTGTTGAGTAACTTCCAATGTTCTTGCGAGCTCTTTTTGCGTTTGACACGAATCTTGATCGAGTAATGTTTCTAATTCTTCATCTTCAAACTTTTTCGGTTGACCCGAACGCTCTTTGTCTTCAACACTAAAATCACCACTTTGAAATCGTCGAAACCATTCTCTGCAAGATTTATCCGACGGTGCAGATTCACCATAAACTTCCACAAGCATTCGATGCGCTTCAGCTGCACTTTTCTTCCAATTGAAACAGAAAATCAAAACTTCCCGCAAATGGTGCTTATTTGGAACGAAACTCGACATTTTCAACGCAGTAAAAATTAAACTTGTGCAAAACTCAAAGGCTTGTAAACAATATTTGGTTGACAGATGTTGACACTTCACGATACAGCAAAAATCAGCTGTCGCCGTCAACCATTTATAGCACCTAGAGCCATCTTTTGAAAACGGACCAAACTAAGTTGTACACCCAATACTTGCCACGCCAAGTCTCGCCAAGTAGTTGAACGTTGTTTTGCCCTTTTATTTGGAAGATTCAGGCGACTGAAATATCTTGATATGAACAGACTTCATAGCACCAATAATAATTGCTGCATGCGTTTTACATAATATATGCTTAAATAACCAAGAAAATGAAGAAATACGAGACATGTTTATAGATGAAGGGCTTCAGGCAGTAGTGAATAATGCTGGCAATGTTAATCATAAAGCAGCTAATTGTAACAATACGAACGCACCAGAACTGGAAAGAGAAGGTTACACATTACGGGACAAAATCGCAGAATATTTGTATCCGTTTCAATAAAAGTCACAAATTTCATAAATCATTGGCTTTATTTTATATCCAATCTAACAATGTGTTTTCCCATTTACAGTTTATTACTCAGCACAGCACGATATCTAAAATTGACGCATGAGATATCTTTCAGAGAGTTCTTTTTGAAATATCTTAAAAATATTTCTTTAAGAACTCTTGAAGATATCTTAAAGTTCTCTTATGCGACGATTTTAGACATTCTGCTCACTGTACTTTTCTATTCTGTGATCTTCGATCTTTTTCACAAATATAGTTTCATTTGAAAATTTATCGTAAAAAATCACATTGGAAAACTACACAATATATAATAGATAATATCATTTTTCTTAAAAACTACTTGAACACAAAATATCTTAACTCAAATAATTGTACTTACAAACTACTTGAACGTTAACTATATTTTTAACGTTAAATATATTTATTTATTTATTTCGCAATAATTGTAGATAATAAAAGTAATATCACATGAATTTCAGTCTAAAAGTAGTATCACATTTTTAAAAATAAAATAATGAAAGTATTACATTTCTTTGGTCAATCTCCATTACAATACCTTAGTGATCTACCTTGCAATACAAAATAACATGAATTTATGATCCTTATGAAGTAATAGAACTATAAGCTGATTAGGAATCTCATGTTGAAAACATAAATTTATAACGGAAAAAAAGTACTTTATATGGAAGAATAGTACTTTAAAACTTTTAAGTTCGATTATCCATAATCGTTTAAAACAAAATGTTATTAACTATAATCGATTAAAACAAACTGTCATTAGCAAATCTTTAAAAATAAGGAAGCAAAATAAAATATATTATTAACATTATCGAAATGATTAATTTTTAATATTTGATATGTTTGCAAATGAATTTGCAATATTTTCTAAAATTTTTAGAGCTGCATCTTGTCGAGCTATTAACTCATTATGACGTTTCTCTTTTTTAGCCTCTTTCTTTAAAATTTTTTTCGTATGTACTTAGTTGTTTTGCTAATTCACTTCTTCTTCTTATCATTGACTTTTCATTTTTCTTTTTTGTAATCTCTTCATCGTCACTGTATGAATTTTCTTCAATTTCAACCGATGATGTCTTACAAGCGCGTTGAATCTCTTGTAAAGAAGATGCAGTTGACACTGGCTGCACATCAGGATTCTGACTAAATATTTCGTCCATTTCAAAGAAGTAATCGAATTTAATCGTACCTGCTCCACTGCTTTTTTCACCCATGTTATCTTTCTTTTCCATATATTTCTGTTTCAGGTATTTAAATTTGTTTTTTACTTGCTCAGTTGTGTGCATCGGTAACTTTTGAGCTATCATGCCCCATACTTTATCATTTTTCATTGTTGTACTTTTAAATAAATGTTTATAGGACTTATATAAGCGTATTTGTTCTATGATTTCATTTCAATTCCAAGAAGTTCTGCTTGTGGTATTGTTTTCTTTTTCACTATCTGTAAAACAGTCAGATCCTGAAACTTGCATATCAGCTTGAATTACACTGTTTGGAAATAATGTAGCAGCTTGGGAAGGGTTAATGAACATTAATGTATTCTCTGCAATAAAAAAATAGTATTGAAATTTTAAATATTTATAGTCATCCTCAAAATTTGTGTGCGAATAAACAACATTTTTACATAACCTACAATTTATATCACAATATGTTTGCACAGGTAAAAACACTTACCAGGTATTTTTTGAACCATGATATTTCCTGATGCATTCGTGATGACATTTCCGTTTGGCTCAGTTACAAGCATATATTCCATGTTTCTTATATTATATAAAATGTAAGCATACAGCAAAGCATAAAGGAACATGTCACTTATGCGCAAGCGCAAAAACGTCCGAGAATCGTTCCGTTTCACGAGACAATCTTAGTGTGTGATGTCACATTTTGTCCAGACGAACACTCCGGTATACGGAACGCACCCTAACGCGTGCTGTCGAACTGATGCACGATATCTACAAGACGTGAGATATCGCGAAGGGAAGCCGTCCACTGCGGTGGAGGCTTCGAGGTAATCCGGAATGGACGCGCGAAATTTTCTCGTAAACGCCGATCGTATCAAGAAGGTGGAGATCCGTGGAGTTACCTAACCTATCTCGTACTACAATGCCAACGTGTCCTTAGACACTCTAAAGGCAATAGCCCAACGTGCAGCACACTCAACAAGGCCGTGGAGACCAAAGAATACCTCGCTGAGGCAGTGGCCGTGATGCGCACCGGCAATCAAAGGCTTAGAGCCGTCGCCCGCAGCGTCTTATATAGGCGCCGAACCGAAATTTAACCGCGAGCGACGGCCCCGACTCGGCTCGCTGCCGCATAGCGGCGACGGCGCGAAACAGCGGCGAACGGTATCCGCCCGCGAGCGGAACGCGCCTGGCGCACGGCCGCCCGCCGTACTCCGTCCGTGCGGATGACAGCGTCCGCACGGAACATAATCATAATACTGCTTTTAAATTTTAAAGTGTCTAATTTTTACCGTATATTTGCATTCATTTTTTTCTCTTCCTGCTTCACTGAAATATTACAATTACTTGTAGATATGGCTTTTGCAACAACTTTGTTAAACGATGCACGTCAAAAATGCACGAGCACTGCTGCATGTTTTGGTGAGAATCTTATTAATATTATTATTATTAATATTATTATTAATATTGTTAATGGTTACGGTTCTATTTATACATCAATTATTTAATATGTATATAAAACCAGGTTCCCAAAAAATTGACTTGATTATTAAGTGATTATGTATATATTGATGCATATATATCAAATAATTAATAAAAAATGAACAATTTTTATTTTGATAAGTTATTTTATTTTAGATACATCTGAACACACATTGCCTAGTTGTTCCTCAAATAGTACTCCTAATATAGATCAAATAAATGGTTTGTATTATTTTTTTCTTTTCTTACAGTTTCTTTTTTTACAGTATACAATAGTATGATCTTTTGTTTAATTAACATACAGCATTATTTTTTTTACAGATAGTGAAATGGATGACATGCCACTTTCACTGAAAATAGATGAAAACTTCAGTGAAGAATTATTAGGTAAAAGTAAGGAAATTTTAGAATATAGGGTTTTTTTTGTTTTTTTATCGTGAATACATTTTAATGTTTTATTTTGCAATCTAGATTTCAGGTGATCTCATGAAGCTGCTTCTATTAAAGGAATTTAGACATCATGAGAAAGACATGTATGTAGGTAAAATTACACATAAAAAAGTATGGGATAAAATAGCAGAAACTATGAAAGCGAAAGGGTATATAGTGACAGGCAGGCAGTGCAGTACAAGATTCAATACAATGAAGCGTACGTATAAAGGAATCAAAGATCACAATAATAAATCGGGTAATAATAAACGGACATGGCGTTATTATGAGGTAAATATATGGATGGATGAAAAAGAGTGATTACATATTATTACTTTCTTTTGAACTTACAGACATAAAACGTGACCAATTGTTGGTTGGAACTCTAGTAATAGAAGCTATTAAAGTTCCTGGCTCCTCATTATAGATAGCTTCATAAATAATATGAAAGTGAGAAAATATGCCCACATTTCTTACAATGTACACAAAAGTAAGATATTTCTTAAAATGGAGCTAATCTGAAAAAAAGGGACTAGGAGTCTATATTCGTAATAGAACTTTATATTTAAGGCCTTCATAAATCCATCTTTATATGCTTTGTAATGAAAAAAACCTTACAATATCTAAAGATGAAATTAAGAAAGCTTGAAATATAAAGTTAGACTATGAATACTAGCATTAATGTTATTTTCTCTTCAGATTATGGACAATTTTCTCGGCACAAAACCGTACATGAGTCATATATCAACGATGTCGTCTACTGGTTCCGAAATTTCAAATATTTACAATAGTAACAGCAACTCATCCAATAGCTCTATCTCCTGTATCTCGGATGTGGATGACAGCAACATTTCTCGTAATTTTTATACTATTTGCTATTAATTGAAGTAGTAACTTATATTTACAATGCTGAAATTCGAATAACAACTTTAACCGAATTCTAATGATGAACATAAGTCCCTTGGACAGTATAGTTTTATGAATATATATATTTCTAGGTAAACGTAAAAAAACTGATCTTGCAAGTGCAATTGTAGAAAGTCATGCAATAGCAGAAGACAGAAAAGATAAGAGACATAAAGAAAAAATGGAATTGAAATTAAAATTAATGGAGAAGCTGGATAAAATCTTAGAAAAAATATAAACATAAAAATTATTTCTTATTTACTTCTTTATTATTATTATTATATATTATAGAAATACAATGCGTTACATATATGTACGAAAGTAAAAAACATTTCAATAAAGTTATTTTTTACTTGTACAATGTGATAGTACATAATTAAGGATCCTGAGTAGGCGCTATAACTGTTTTTATTGCACATTTCTCATTCGAAGTCTTTCACATATTAAATCTCTTTTCGCTATACCAGAATTACCAACGTCACAATAATGTTCAATATTTTCATCTTGATGGATCATTTCTTCGTTGTTGATTTCCATAGTAAGTTCATCGCCTCTCATATATTATGTAACACGTAACAAGCGAGAATGTGCTTTGGAATGAAGTCTACTTGGTTCCTTGGTAATGTAGTTAAAAGACTTCGGAATCTTCCTTTTAGCAACCCAAATGCTCTTTCAATGACTCGTTGATGCGTGGCAGAAATTATAATTGTATTCACGTTCTGTTAAGCGTCCGTTGTCTCTGTATGGTACTAATAAATTGTCATGAAGTTTGTAGGCACAGTCTCCAAGTAAGTTGCAATCATCTGGGAACTTTGTTATATCTCTCAAATATGATTGGACCTCCGATAAACGAAATATTCGTTGATCGTGCACAGATCTTACATACCCCCCCAACGTAACAATGAATAAAATAAGCATTATGATCACATACAGCCTGAAAAAATAAACATGAGAATAAATATAAATAAAATCAAATTTCTTGAAAAGTATTTGAAGCAATCAGACATTTTACAATAATCATTTGATAAAAAAGCAAGTACCAAGTAATATAATATTTATTACTGCCTAATCAGCTAAGATATATTATTTAACGTATATAGACAATTTATGCAAATTAGCGCATTACCTGCAGCTGAATAGAATGGTGACCCTTTTGATTAATATAAGCTTCAGGATTATGCTTAGGTGATGGAATATTAATGTGCGTACCATCAATGGCACCAATGGTTTTCGGAAAACCACTGATGGCTTCGAATCCACGCCATGTTTGGCCAACTCGTTCGCCTGTAGGCCATTTTATGATAAGAGGTACTTGTGTAATTAATGCTTTTATAACGCGTTTTGTTATATACAGTGATGTACTTCTGCCAACATTAAACCTCTCGTTAATGGATCTAAAAATTCAGAAATGAAAATATTAGAAATTTCTTTATTCAAGATTGTACAATACCTGTATGCTCTTTCTCTCTCTCTCTCTCTCTCTCTCTCTCTCTCTCTCTCTCTCTCTCTCTGCTTTACACATATTACAATATTAGAAAATTGGACTATTTTAAAGTTGTTGGCAATATAGCATAAAGCACTTAGAATCTATTACACAATCTTCGATTAATTTAATCAGCTGATTATTCGATTAAAATTGACATATATATATATATATATATATATATATATATATATATATATATATATTTGTCGTTAAACAGAATTGACCAGAAATAACCAATCATAGTTATACAGTTTACTTGTCGATTAAGTTAATAAGAGGTTGTGAAACTGGTCTTTACGAAGCTACTTTTTCTAGTGAACGCAGTTATATTGATGTAATATAACTGAATGAATCTGGAGTGATTAGTCTCCACAGCGCCAACAAAAATTGCTTGCGTGGACAAACCATTGGTGTTCCTATTGCCTTTATTATAATTTTAGCTCAATGATAGATAAAATATAATCAAAAATTGTACAGGATATCCTAAAACATAAAATCATTTATTATGATGTGTTGTGTATGTATATGCTTTACTCAAAACAACTTATATATTTTTAATATAATAAGCATTATGATTTTTATTAAGATTACCACTAGAAATAACTAAATTATGTACATCGTTGTTTATATTTAATACCTGAAATGAGCCTTAAATTGCTGATCAGTTAATGCTGGTCGTTAACTCCACATAATTTTCTCTTTTAGACACTTTTTTCGTTTTTTCGCATAGTTGTCTATAATTTCCATTTCTTCATCACTTTCAGAGGAAGATGAAGTTTCTATTAATTCACGCATTATACGTACCACAGCTTTCAATTTATTTTTTTTTCTACTTCCTTCTTCTTGCGCCATTCCGTTTAATTTGCTAGAATTACAGTACCTCTACGCTAGGTATATGCCTCTTTCTCTTTAATTTCGGTTGCTAAATAACTGTAGTGCAACGCTACTTCTGTTCATGGAGCTTACTATCACTATCGCGCTATTGGCTCCACGAACACTCTTTGGTAGCGTTTGCGTTGGTAGCGCGATAGCGAGCTCCGTGAACGCACCCTTTGTATATGCATGTATATGTACATATGTATGTGCAGTTTTATATATACAGGGTGTTTGGAAAGTACCGGGACGCCCGAATATCAGGAAAAATATAAGTTTTACAAAAAAATGTTTTGGACAAAAGTTGTGGCGTTTAAAAAGATGTATTTACTGATCACATCAGTTTGACCTTGGGTTGCGTAGCGAAGGTCAGGTCAAGGTCACATTAATTTTTTTAAATGGAACACCCCATTTTTCATTGCATATTCTTATAGCACATCTCGAGAG
>NW_022639529.1:1024145-1025186 GCF_010583005.1 Odontomachus brunneus | reverse complement strand
CTCTCGAGATGTGCTATAAGAATATGCAATGAAAAATGGGGTGTTCCATTTAAAAAAATTAATGTGACCTTGACCTGACCTTCGCTACGCAACCCAAGGTCAAACTGATGTGATCAGTAAATACATCTTTTTAAACGCCACAACTTTTGTCTGAAACATTTTTTTGTAAAACTTATATTTTTCCTGATATTCGGGCGTCCCGGTACTTTCCGAACACCCTGTATATACAGGGTGTAACAAAAGTATCAGTACCCCTAAATAAATTTCCAGGATCTCATTTTCCGAGAAAATTATTCAGACAAAAGTTGCATAGTTTTGACCTAGCGATTCGATAGTGACCTTGTTTTTAACCTCGAGGTCATTTTTCGAGGTCATTTCAAGGTTAACTTTTTTTTTAATGGAAACCTCCATTTTTTATTCCAGAATCGGAAAGAGCGGGAAAATTTACATTCAGATATATATTTAACCCATGGGTCCAAGGGACCCCTCAATGTCATTTCAAGCTCACATTATTTGAGCATAGTAATGAATCACGAGGCAGGTGGCTTGGTGAGAGACGTTTTAGACAAAAGATTTAAGGTTTTGACCAAGCAATTAGATGGTGACCTTGTCTATGACCTCGAGGTCATTTTTCGAGATCATTTCAAGGTCAACTTTTTTTTTTAATATTCAATAGAGATTTTGGTAAACGATATAAAAATTGTTTTATTAACGAATAATGTAACAAAAAATATTTTATTATAGTGTTTTGGAGAGCTCTCGAGATAAGCTGTAAGAATATGTAATAATATATGGGCTATTCCATTAAAAAAAATCGTGATAACTTCGAAATCTCAAAAATTATGACCTCGAGACAAATTTTTCGCTCGTCATAGTATGTGTCCCTTCCAATCGAACAAAGTTTTCCCTGTAGTATTTTCCTGTATCATCAAAAACAACGGAGATATTTTAAATGGTCGAGTTAGAGGAAACACCCTATATATATATATATATATATATATATATATATATATATATATATATATATATATATATATATAT
>NW_022639529.1:994825-1024135 GCF_010583005.1 Odontomachus brunneus | reverse complement strand
TATATATATATATATATATATATATATATATATATATATATATATATATATATATATATATATATATATAGACTAATTAATAATATTGGGACGGCTAGTAGGCTGCTCCAATGTATCAACTCATCCTACCAAGATTAAGATACTAATTAAACAGTGTAGATATATACAAAAATAAAATACATGTTTACCCCACCGCACGTGGGGTATGCGCACAACACATTTATCTGTTTAAACTTAACCCTATTCGCGGCATCCATCCTTACGTACATTTAAACACTGGACATAAGTACATGTATACAATACACAGTTGCACCAACATCCGCGACATACGCATCCGATGACACGCCCCCTCCGGAACGCAGGACCCGCCGTAGAATAAATAAATAAATATGACAACACGCAACACACTAAAAAATAAATAATACATAAAATACAATAAAAAATATATAAAATAAATAAATATATATAATAAAATAATAAAAGTTTAAAATGTGCAGCCGCGGGGACGATGGCGACCGTCGCAATTGCCACCGCCGCAGTCAAACTATTAAAATAAAACATTAATAATTAAAACAAATAAAGTCCCCGCGTGTAAAGGGCGCATAAATAAAAACAAGTAAATAAATAAATAAATTTAAAATGTAGCCGCGACGGCGAGAGCGCCCTAGCGGCCGCTCCCGTCGGCGTGGCAGTCAAAACACTTCAAATAAATAAATAAATAAAAATGCGGGTCCCCCGGGAAAAGATGTACCCTACGCGACATACATACAAACGATTAAGACCGCGTACCTCCCTCTCCACCATTAGCCCGCGCGCCCATCATACGACGGCAGAACATCGGGAGAGCTTTATTAGTATTGTTAACAGTGTTGGCTAATCAACAATCAAAAGTCCACAAGATGGTTTGCGCAAAACAATACTACACTTTTTCATTCAATTCATCCCGTCTCTATAAATTTCGACGACAAAAGCGCACAACGACACGTCGAGCTGTATTCGTCTTGTTTGTTTGTTCCTTTTTATCAATGAACGACAGGCGATCGAGTGGATGTAGTAACGGTTACGACGTTGAAAGTATTTATGATTGTGATGACGACAGTGTAGGCGATGGTAGGTGGTATGGTGTTGTTACTGATGTGATGGTGTTTAATGACAATAGGCGATATATTTATTACGACAGTGGCAGTTACGACGTACAACGACAAGAGCTTTATTAGCATTGTTAATAGGGTTCGCTAATCAACTATCAAAAGTCCACAAGATGGTTTGCGCAAAACAATACATTTTCGTTCAATTCATCCCGTCTCTCTAAATTTCAACGACAAAAGCGCATGGCGATATATGTTCATCAGTACAAGTCTTGTTTGTTTGTTCTTTTTTATTAATGAACGACAGAAGCGATCGAGTGGATGCGGGTGACCGTTACGACGTTGATAGTGTTTATGATTGTGGTGACGACAGTGTTGGCGATGGTGGCAGGTTCGGTCTTGTTGATAATGTGATATACGACCGAGACCGAGTCCCTCATAAACTTAGAAGGTGAGCTAAGCTCGCGGTATAAGTGTCGTAAGCGCGACGGTGACTGTCTCCTGTGAACTTAAAAGTGAGCGTGGCTCGTGTGATAGGTTGCGCAAACGCGACGGTGACTAAAAGTCTCCGGTGAACTTAGAGGCGAGCGTGGTAAAATGTTGCAGGCGCGACCTAGGGTGCGTTCCGTTTCCACGCATAATGCGCATAAAGCGCAGCGTTAGAGTGACAGAAATACGAAAGTAAGATAAAATGAGAGGGAGAGCACTCGGGTGAGGTTCTCGAACCTAGGTTAAGTTAGTTTTCGAACGCATGAACTGCATCAGCTCCGAGGTAGTGCAGTCTATGCGATCTCATGCGTTCGAGAACTAACCTAACCTAGGTTCGACAACTTTACCCGAGAGCTCTCCCTCTCTTTTTATCTCACTCTCGTATCTCTGTCACTCTAACGTTGCGTTTTATGCGCATCATGCGTGGAAACGGAACGCATCCCTAGTCCCTCGTGGATTTGGAAGCGAGTGTGACTTGTGAGAAGTGTCGCACGGGTGGCTCAGTCGCGCAGGTCTTTAGCAAGCGAGCATGGCTAAGTCGCGTAGCTCTTTAGCAACCGAGCGTGACTCACACGAGTAGAATCGCAAGCGCTAACGGAGACTAAATTCCGTGAACTATATCCGCACTTCTCAAGATATCGCTATCGAAAGAGAATGTCCACGCTGTAATGAAGGCTGCAAAGGAAAGAGATCTTGCGAACCTTTCTGTCTCAACCAACCGTCAATATAGACGAGGTGACGAACTATGGAATTACTAAAATACCTCTTTAGTAAGCAAGCGAACGTGTCGTAAGCAGACACTCTCAAAGCAATGACCCAACGTGCAACGCGCACTCAAAAGGCATCGCGTTGTCGCTCGAGGTGGCTTATATAGCCGCTAAGTTAAGATTTAACTGCGAGCGACGGCCTGACGAAGCCGTCGCCACGTCGCGGCGACAGCGCGAAATAGCGCCGGCGGGCGGACGCCGAGTATCCCGGCGTCCGGGGCACGACCGCCCGACGTACTCTGTCCGTACGGAGCAAGATGCAAATAGAATAAATGTAATATATTTGCAAATTTGGCATATTTTCTTACATTTCTTTAAAAATATAAAGGAACTGTATATTGTATTTATAAAATCGTCAATATTCGAATCGCAAGATCTAGGGTCTTGTACGTGCCGTATCCGTAGAAAGAAACTTTGTGTTAAAATGTGTCAGAGACGTACAACAATTATGTATGTACGCTTAAACTCATATGAGCAATTAAATGTGATCGTACTACTTCAAACAAAAGGTATTTTTGTAAGAACATGATTTGAATCTATAACAACAATAATAGCGCAAAAGTGTCCGTTACTTTTAACCGCCAATCAATAAAATAGCGCAAAATAATGTAAATAAGATGCAAGAAGTAACAGGTGTAACTAGGAAAAAATTGTACAGAAAAAATAAATTCCGCGGTTGTACACTATATAGAAACTATGTAACTGGGGAATTTTTTTATTGAAACGCGCATTTTATTATATATTCATGAATTAAAATCATATGACTGACCTAGTGAAAGATAATGTGTGTTATTTAATTCTATTTTCATTTTGGTATAGCTGAATATAGTTTATGATACTCAGTTTTTAATAATATTCGAGAATAAATAAAAAATTTCTTACTGAGATATATTTTCAGTCGTAAATAGTATTTTGTTTCTTATCTTTTCAAAATATGTAAAACGTGTGGTATATGAGGCAATAGACCTAACGGAAAATGTTTCTTATAATTTTCTTTATAATTAACTATAATTAACTTACAATTTTGTATGAAATTTGTTCGTACATGTTAATACATATTTCTTATATATAATCATACAAATATATATATATATATATATATATATATATATATATAAAATTTTACATAATTACGCATACAATTATATGTAATTATATACATAATTATACATAATTGTGCATAATTATATATGTAATTATATATAATTTTATATGATTATATATAATTATACATGAAAAATTTTTCATCGAGAAACTGCCGCATTCATATCTTAAAATTTTAATAAATTTTTATAAATTGTCACATGCCATGCCGTAGTTATATATATTATATGCAGCTACGATTATTCTGTACTGAGTTATATGTAATTGTCTTGTAAATCTTTTCTTCATTGTCTGTGTTCTGCAAGTGATAGGTGATAGGTGATGATAACCATGTAAAAATTAAAATAAAATAAAATTAAGGGCACTTGGCGTGCCCGTGTCGCAATAAGATGTATTGAAATTTACAAATTGATATATAAAATGCTATTTAAAAAATATATTTAAATTATTTATATACCCGGGCACGCCAAGTGTTTTTTGTATGACTCTTAATTTTATTTTATCTTAATTTTTACATGGTTACCGATAAAAAGAAATCAATAGTTACCACATGTGATATAAATATATGCAAAGCTGTTATAACGCAATACTATTTTCGTTTGATCTAATTATCTTTTAACATCTCTTTTATAGAAAATATAAATTTAAATAATATTATGTTTTAACGTTTTTAGATTTATGTTTTATTTATTTTCTGAAAGTATGTATATAAAATATTTCATATATAAACATATTTGCTTTTATATAATTCTATTCATGTAGGGAAACACGTAAATTATTTTCACTTGACCTAACTACCTGATATCACGTTTTTTGCAGTAAATAGAAGTTTAAACAACAATATTTTTTATTAACATTTTTAAATGTTATTTTACAAATAAAATATTTTTTATAGAAATATTAATTTTTTATATAATTCCACTCATGCTAGTAAGCGCGTGAACTTGGCATCTGTTTTTTGAAAAAAAAAAATAGGTTTGTTCGGATATCACATTTTTTTCATAAATGTTTGAATATTTATTAAACACACAAATTTTGAATACTTAGAGGAAAGTAGCCAAAAGTGACATAGGTCTCCTAAAGCGACATACTTCTATATCTCATATATTAAATGTTGTATTTTATCGAAATTAATATAAACGTAATCCGTTTTATCAGTTAAGTCATAAAAATGCATACTTGGTATATTTCTTGTTCCTTTATATATTAAATTAGCAAATATCGAATTTTAAAAATTCACAAGTTTTGCTTCTATGATTTTTATTGTCGAATTACGTAGACTAAATAGTGGTAATTATCATTTTGTTTAATATTAAGTTCTTCTACATGCATTTGGCTTTTGTAAAAATATTTTTTAAATATTTTTACCTTTATCACTTTTTTACTGTATAACTTGAAAATTTTTATGAGAATGTGTCTTAAAGTGAAATACCTACAGTATGCGATACTTTGTGACTAACATAACTTAATTAATAACCTCCCATCGTGACGTGATATTTGTTTATTGTAAAGTTAAATTTTATTTAGTTTAAAAATATAATGTATGTAAAATATGTGAGAAAATGAAAAAGATGGAAAAAGATATATATTTATTTAATTATATTTTTCTTTTATATTTTGAATAAATGAATATTATTCAACGCCTTAATGAATTATTAATTATCAAATATTATCATATATGCGACATGTTATATAAATTCCAATAAGTATGTCACTTTTGGCACCTATTTTCTTTGAACTCCATTTTCGTGCGTTTTATGAAAACATTTTTTATTTTAAATTTAGAAACAATTTCAGTAAAAATATGATATGATCTGATAGGAGGTACTTCCAACTACATGTATATATATTTACATTTATATTTTGAGCTTTATATTAAGACATAATGTCCAAAAATAAAGTGGTATGTCGCTTTCGGTTGCCTTACTCTATAGGATTTTCAAGATCATCTTGAGATACGTGCTTTTGTGTATCGTCATCCAAATATTGTTGGACTGTTTTACAATTTTAAATGCTTTTTTAATGTTTGCAATCTTTCATGATATTGCTTCTGTAAGATGTAATTTCATATGTTGAAACGATTCAGCATAAGTTTCACACTTGTTCCTAAGATATTCTAATTTTTGCCAAGGTTTAAACATTAATAATAACGAAAAGAAATAACTTTTGAGTTGAATATTAATATCATATCTCCTATGTTTAATAAGATATCCACATTGCCGCCGTTTCAAATAGTAACCATTATCTATTTTACTCAATAAATTCATTCTGTGGTTTAAATTTTGTAATATCATACCACTGTGCGAATTTATAAAGAGATGTCAATTCTAATTTTTTAAGCCTATTTGGGTAATAATCATGTATCAATGATGGACAAAATATTGACTATCAAGAACCTTAATTTCCTTATAACTTTTTAACTTCCTGTATCGAATTTGATTAACATCTAATCACTTGATGGTCGTATTTAGATCAATGCCATCAGTGGTATATAGTGAAATGCTTAGCAATGTATCAGCAGTTTCAAGTGCTTATATTCAAGTTTTTATTTAATTTAAGAATTAATGTGAGCCTTATTTGGGTCAAAGTAGGCGCTGAACTCAAAATCTAAATAACTCAGCTGATAATCCGCTCCAAACTTTACAATTTTTATATAAAATATTTTTAATTAATTTAAAAATCAACTCAATTCAATTTAAAAATTCTCTTGTTATTAAGTCTTTTGATATTATGTCTAAAGAGATAACTAGATAAATTTAGAAAATTTTAAATAACTTTAGAAGGCTTTAGATAACTTTAGATAACTTTCAATACTGTGGTGCCATCTATCGGAAAAGAAGAGAAACTTCACGTTTTTGTGGCCGACGACGTTTTTTTAATAAGAAACTAGGGTATATATAATTTTAACTAGAGTATATATAATTTTAACTAGGATATATATAATTTTGTATTTTAAAATAAAATATCTTCAACATTATACATTTGAAGCAAAAAGAAAGACACTTTCTTAAATAATTGAACCCTAAAGAATCGATTAAACACACTTAAAAATAGATCGGATCAATCGTTATGGCTGTACGACAAATCTGACTATGAAGAACTAAACGTGTCGCGTATAATAACACGGCCGGCCTCGCAGTCCATGCCGCGTTTGGCGCGTGCACTTGCCGTGAGACACTACCGTGTCTCTTGATAATATTTTTCATATTTCACTTATGCATTTATTCGATGTCGCATCTATCGTCGTCAAGCGTGTATTCTGATTTGTATTCTCGCGTCTCTCACGATTACTCGTCATTACGCCGAAATTACATGCGGTAAGACTTCGGGTTATTACGGTAAACGTTCCGACGCGCGGGCGCTTGCATAGTTATCCGTTGGTAATTTCAGCAGCGAGCATTACGTTGACCGTATACCGGGCCAGCCCTTTCCCTAACTACGTGCAAAGAAAATCTTGAGATGCCCACGATTCTGTGCGAACGACGGCGATAACGTCATCGTGTTCTTCTCACCTCGCATGCTCAATCTCATGGCAAATATGGTTAGCCACGTCAAACGAGTGGCTCGTCCTAACAAACCCTTCCGGATAGCATCAAAGTACTCGGACGAGGTAAGCTCCTCTTCTCTTCTGTGGGATGCGTCCCCCCTTCTGCCTCACATAAACACACACACACACACACACACACACACACATTCTCTCTCTCTCTCTCTCTCTCTCTCTCTCTCTCTCTCTCTCTCTCTTCTCTCTTTTTCACGTGTACGGAGGCGGAGGTACAGGGACTACGAGGTACGTGTGTGAAGTCCCATTGAGGCAACCACATCAAAAGCGCGCACTCGAGCTTTAGCGGCTATGTCGGCCATTACCGAAGCTCGTTTTACGCAACTTTCTACCGGGTAATCTTCGTGTCTCGGCACCTACCTTTTCGCCGTCGTTACGCCGACGTGAAAATTGTCATCGTGGATCGTCGCCCTTTGCACGTGGAAAAGTCACGTGCTCTCGTGGCAGCCGTTCGTGGAGTTCTTCAGAAACGACGACGACGGCGATGGGAATCTTGTGGCGTCCTTTCGTTCGGTCTGTTGAGAAAATAACACTGGAACATAAGGATTTTTCTGCCTCCGTAATCGAGCGACCTCGGAAAGTATCTTTATTCTCTTCTCCATTTGTTCCAATTTTTATCATTTTTTTATACGTTACTGCATGAAGTAATGAACTAAGCCTCACGCGAAGCTTCTCCTTTTTTGAGAAACGTTTTTATTAATGTTTACGGTATTATCTGCGTAAAGAATAAATACAAAATAACACACGATAATGTAATAACGTTAATGGCTTAACCAACGGTACGGAAGGATAATCAAAGGAAAGTGCGCAACTTTTTCATTGCTCAGCATTGTTCTTATGACGGTGTTATATCTTTTGAGAGGTACGTAAATGTGTGTGCAATTGGAAAAAAGTGATTGAGAGGATTCGTTTAGGTTATACCGAAAAGTCATTCGATAATTGCGCCCGGCGTTACGCAATGTTGGGCTTCGCAACAGAAATATTGAAACGGAATTAATTGGATGGCGGCAGACCAATTAAAATTCTACACGCACGCACGCAAGCACGCATGTACGCACGCACGTACGCACTCGACGTACGTATATCTGCCGTCGAGTCTCCGAGCGACGGCATAAATAAAGCGTTTAACGGCGAATTCAAAACGCCACTTTTGAATTATGAAATAATTGTTATGTAAAGCGCCATAAAACCACGCCAATGATGCGTCTTTTTACGGATGCGTTTTATTTCTGTACACAGCAGTGATTTTCAAATGTGGAGCTATGTGTGCACATGAAAAAATATGTACTGCATTCAAACGAATGTTGCTTATTTAAAATATTTCATATATCGGTTATATATCGATAAATCTATCATCAGTTCATCATAGACATCAAATTTATTTAAAATACATTCTCAATTCATTTAAATCACAAGAATATTAAATTAAAACAAAAATTCGTTCGTGGTTTGCTATTCTCACAAAGTATTCAGACATACCATATATATTCTATATCCTATATTTTATATATATATATATATATATATATATATATATATATATATATACACACACATATTGCCTTTGCATTTCATATATATGAATTGGATATATATAGGGTACACATATATAAAGTATCCGGTAACTCACAGGGGAGACGTGATATATAAGTAGATTAGATCAAATTGAACAAAAAATTCCTCCACTATTTTCCACGAACAACTTAAAATTCTAAGTTATTAACCAAAGAAGATTCATAAATGATAATGCACCACACAGTAGATGGGCTGTGATAGCGACGTCTATCGCTGTATGTTTACATATTAGGTGAAACTAAACAAAAAAGTTCTCTATTATTTTTCATATTTAACCATATGTAGATGTTTAATTATTAATTATAAAAAAGATATATTAACGCGTACAACTGTATATTAAACTTTTTTCATTAATAGCTAAACATGTGCGCGGTCATTTGGAAAATGGTAAAGAACTTTCTTGTCCAGTTTGATCTAATATGCAAGCATACAGTAGCAGACGTTGCCATCACAGCTCATCTATATAGCACGTAATCATTAACGAATCTTCTTTGATTAATAATTCAAAATTTTACGTGGTTTGCAAAATGGTAGAGTAATTTTTTGTTCAGTTTGGCCTAATCTACCTGTATACCGCAGTTTTTCTATGAGTTACCGGACATCCTATATAGTATATATCCTGTATATATATTATATATATTTTCATATTATGTACCATTTATTTAATATATATGTATGAAATGTATATACAATATATATATAGAATATTATTGGATATCATGGAGCATATATATACATACATATATATACGCAGGAAATATTCAATGTGGACATAGAGTTGAGTCAAATTTTTCTTTGATAAAATTTTTAATATTTTTGTAAAGAAAATCGATTTTTTTTCTTTGGTGTATATAATAATGAACCTCCTTAAAATTGATGATAAATATACTTTGAAACTATTATCAAGAAAATTATTATTATTGAAACTATTATCAAGGATTTTTTGTTAGAGATAATCAGAAGAAAAGGAAAGTCAACTCCGAGTAATCGCTTCTCTTAGCAGTAGGATGACATTTTTCTGTGTACGACGTAGCGATGATCACAGATCGTCGGGTTTTACCTTTCTCACATATTTCGCGATAAAACATTATAAATTCCAGATATTTGAAATATTTGAATAATCGTGCAGTCGAATATTTCAATCGGACATTTCGGTCGTCGCATAAGCACTAATTAAATGCCTAAATAGAATTGGATTAAATCGTTTCGTATATTCCTTCGCTGGTTTCCATGGAGTGACCGGAAATTTTGTCGCGTAGTTTGTCGTAAACCCTGATATCGCAAGCATCACGAAATCGCTGCTCTGTACCCAGTTATTTATATCCGAATGAACGTTTCGACCACACGAGTCCGCGCAAACAACGTGACAAGAGTATTTCGTCGGGCCGATCAATCGATCGAGCCTTATCACAGCCACCAACCGAGATTCTTAACCTGTTTTGTAAATAGTTAAACAATTATCGATTTATCAGCATCCGCGCTCAATGATTTGTGGAGGAGCGTGTACGCGCAATGCGAATTCGGCAAACATCAGGGCGTGCGAATGATTAACTAAGCTCGACTCGCGGCGCGGGGGTGTCATGCAAATAGGCATTATGTATTCCTAGTTCATTGGGGACCGATCATTAATATTTGCATCCCCGTGTCCCCTCCTGCATGCAGCTTTCGCAAGCACGTATGTTAGCGCCGACGTGCACGTACGCGCGTGTGTGTGTATGTGTGCGCACAGTAGCAGGCGTACGAGCGCATATATACGCTAAACAAACACGCTGGAGAGGTCCGATTGTGGATAATGACCGGAGCTCGAAAATCCGACAAACTTTCGTCGGCGAGACCGATCGAGCGCGTAGCTCGAGAGCGCGTTCATTCGCGAATATATTTTCGGATGAGAGGACGGGGGAAAATATTGGGGTAATGCGGCCGTGTCCGTTACGATATTATGACGGAATCCGCAGACGGTTTTCCCGCTTCGGTTTCCGCGCTTGTCCGCCGCGCGGAACACGATATCAGCATTTTCCACTTTGCGTCCCTTCCCGCCGCGCTCTTGAAAGACGTCGAATTTCGGCAGACGGCCGAGCGTCGCAAGAAAATCGATCGGCAGCGGTCGTGGGGAGAGTCGTTGGAGGAATATATCTCGCGCGCGGACCGACGACAAATTGGAATCTCACCTTTCACCCGCGACGATAAATTTCGGAAAATCGGGATTTTGTCTCGCGCCTTGGAATTATTCCGAGCTCCCGCCTTTCCAACGTCGTCGATCTTCCGCGGGAAATAATCAATCGGTGATGCGAATGAGAGCGCAATGCGCGGAGGAGCAGAGGCAACGAGCTCGTTGTTTTCACTTTGTTTCACGTTGGTTTTTGCAATTGTTATTTCACGAATAATTCGGCTCGCCGGCTCGCGAGCGCGAACAGCGGCAGTCTATCTATCGATGCCGTTTAAAATGTTGGTTTTCCAAGTTACAGATCGTCGGGTGTTCGTTGAACCACACAACTCTCCGTTCGACTATCTCGATGATATTGGTTTTATCTTTCTTTTCTTTCACTCGAAGTCAATAATTGTCAGTGGAGCACGGATAGGTATCCTCGGCCGTGCGACGAGCTCGTTTTATTTCTATTTTTAACTTTTGCTTTTCATTAGCATCGCGATAGCGAGAGAGAGAGAGAGGGAAGAGAAAGAAAAATAAAAAGTACTTCCATTATGATAGTTGTCAGATGTTCGTGGTGAATGTTACACAGTATAAAATATGAATCCCCTTTCTCCTGCGATTATAAACTGAAAATTCGACAAAGTGAAAACGCAATTGAATCATTCGTATATACAGAGTGTTCCCAAAAGGTGGTACCAAATTTTAGGGGTATGTATTACTCGTTAAAACAAACCAAAAACTTTTAATGAACAATACTCCGAAAACCTTTTATTTCTGAGCTATGAAGCATTTTGTTCTGTAAAAAATAGAAAATAATAGTCAATTAAATTTGGTTTAAACTGTCCGGTCTCACGTAAGCGTTGATGAATTTTGCTAAACATTCTTCTACTTGGCTGTCGGCAATTCGGATAAGCTACATGATACAAGCGTGCTGCTTTTGAAGCATTGCCCTTTGCTCTGCCATACATAAAATGAATATCCGTCTTTTCAGAATTTGTGTAAAAATTAGTCATTTTTCAGATAACAAAACTAGACACGGTCCACAATCCAAAATTGAATACAACAATCCCTGCGTAATTAGATGGTCACATATGGGCGTCCGTGAATAAACTGACTAAAAGACTTGGAAACTGTTCTCAAAAAATACGAAATAACTCTTTGATCTTCAATGACGAAACATGCCGAAATGTATATTGACATGAGCCGAAGGTACATTGAACATTTATTGTAGATTTAATTTATTTTCTATTTTTCACAGAACAAAATGCTTCATAACTCAGAAATAAAAGGTTTTCGGAGTACTGTTCATTAAGAGTTTTTGGTTTGTTTTAACGAGTACTACGAGTCTCTAAAATTTGGTACCACCTTTTGGGAACACCCTGTATATAAACGCAAGACTATTATTTATATATATATATATATATATATATATATATATATATATATTTACACACATACATACATACACACATGGTGTTTCATTTTAAATAATGCATTTTAAGCCCTTAGCTGTGTGGCGAAAATGAGATTTCCGTGCTACCAGTGTGTGAAAAAAATTCCTTACATTTCCGCTACGGTTTTAGTATTAAAGTTTTCAAGGTTGCTGAATCCGCATATGATATCAGAATTTCAAAATTCAAGATAGCAGATTCATTATGGCGGAACAAAATTTGAAAAAATATGTCGACAATGTGTTATATATCGATATATGACAATCATCTGTGCATTACTTCCCATGTAGGATTCGCCAATGCTGCTCAATTACGCCATATTGGATCTGCCGTTTTGAATCTTGAGATTCAAATATCATATTTATATTCAGCGACCTCGAAAACCTTAGTACAATTATTTTTATAAAAATCTAATTATTTTTCCAACTTTAGATCCGCCATATTATATTTACTATTTTGAATTTTGTGATTCTTATATTACATTCGGATCAGAGATTTAAAAAACTGTAAGATACTAAGCTTCATATAAATCGCAAAAGGATAAATCGGTCTTTTTAAAGATGTATATATATGTACATTACACTGGTGACACGTGATATTTCTGTCACATACATATACACACGTTTAAGGGATTAATATTTCTTCTGTAACTCGTCATATAAATTCGTTACTCGTCACAAAAATTTTTCAGACAAAAGTTGCATGGTTCGGAGGAGGACATGAAGTAATAAAGTCAATTTGACCTTACCTGACAACACCAAAATTACAAAAAAGTGTCATATTGAAATTTTTAAATAGAATTATATAATTTTGTTTATATAAACTGATTCCTTTAGTTATTCTGCGTATAAATGTATTAGAGTAAAATTATCGTAAAATGAATATTTTCTAAAATGTTTTACAATTTTTTGTCATATTTTTAAGTACAGAATATGAAATATCTCGTAAACTATCCGTTTCTCGATAATCTCACTTTGACGTTCTATAGTCGTTCGAAGATTATGTTTTCGTAGTTTATTTCGAGAACTTTTCAAAACGCTATATTTTATTCACTATGGGTTAATCGTTTCAATCGGAGTTATCGACCCCGAAGGGATTAAATTTTCAGTCAATAAAGGCAATACCGATGATTGATCCAACTAGCTAAAACAAGATAGGAGATTTTGGAGTCCGAGCCTAAATTTTAGTATATGTTACTAAAAAACAAATATTGCTTTAAAATACAACAAGTATTGCTTTAAAAACAAATATAATATGGAAAATGAAAATCATCTTTCAAGAAATTAGACTTGGGTTGGATTGGATCTAAAGTCCCAAGCCAAAAATTAAATTTATATGACAGCAAAGAAAAAATTTACATGACAGCAAAGAAAAAATATTTCAGATTCGTGTCTTGGACACGAATCTGAAATAAAAAAATTGAGGTTCTCAATTAAAAAAGCCAACTTGGGTTTGATTAAATATCAACTCAGTGATGCGATTTCGGGTTTGTCCACGTTTTTCCCTCTCTTCCAGGGAGACACCTTGTATATACATAAGTTCTTTTTTTACGAAGAAGCATTACGGTACATATTACAAAGACGTTTGTGAATTTCCAACGGTGTACGACCTTCTTTTGTCAAGAATTTTATCATCGCACGATACTCAAAATTCGATATAGTGCGTACAAGTTATGTTACGCCACATTATCTGACGTGCGAGAACGAGCGTATAAGAACGCAACTGAAAGTACTAATATTTCTAGAATGTTAAGCTTTACATAGCCGCCTATTTCTCTGCGCATGCGCGAAATAGATCAGGTCGAGAACTTTTGGACTTTACTACGTATATATATGATATATAATAACCTAATTGTATAATAGCAAAATGAAATATAAAGGTTTATTAATACATAAAAAATACGGAAAGATTTTAAATTTACGGAAAGATTTAAAAACTTAAAATAATTTAAAAACTTTTAAATTAATTAAAAACTTTTTTAATTTTTCAAAATTTATTTTAAAAATTCAATAAATCCTTATAAATAATTTTATTTGAATAATAATTATATACAATATCTGGATATAATTATCATCTAATTACAATTTATTGTGCTTATAACGATGTCCTATGATTATAATAATTTACTTTAAAAATTATAATAATTTACTTTTTCACAAAAATTTTACATGAATTATATATTTAAATTAAAATATTTAAATTAAAACACTTTTTTATAATCTTTTATAATCTTTTAATTTTAACTTATAACATTGATTTAGACAGCTGTTAGATTATAATAATGGGGACGTTATTATTATATAGGCTGAGATAATTTGTTTATAACGCGTGATTGTATACATAAATTAATATAAATGACTTAGTTGAATAGTTAATATTATAAGAGAAATAAATAAATAAATAAATACATTTGAAATTAATAATTTCAAACAAGTTTCCGTCTATATCCGTCTACACACAATCAGTTTTTTATTTTACTCTTTCATTTTAATAATATTTTAATAAGCATGACATTGCATGATTGATAGGATAAATACGAGAGAGGAAAACTTTTCTAAAGCAAAGTTCCATGTATAATAACGGGATATCGCGTAATTTGCGGCGTTTACAGAGCACAGACGGGAGCCGCTTCTGTACAACTGCAAATGTTTGGACTAATCCGCATATTATACAAAGTATTGTAAATCCGATTACGCGCGATGTAATGCCACCGGTTGGCGTCACATATAACGAGAACGTCAGTTGCATTGGCAACGACCTCATTTCCAGGTCTAATTCGGCATTTGCGACCACATGCATCATTCGCAAATCGGTTTGGTGTGCCTTTCAACATGATGGAAAGCAAACGACAAACACCAGTGTCGTTAAATCACCGCTGATAGCTCGTACACATTGTTAAGCTCCAGCAAACCGGCAGATTTTTATGACCGATATAGATCAGCGAATATGAAAAGTGAGATGTAAAAAGGAAAACAAAACAAGATCGCAATAAAACAGTTCTCGATGTTATTTGAGAATAATTGTTTCTTTTGAATATGTTAATATATGTACAAGCAAACATATAAAAAGGAAACGAAAGGAAAGGAAAATAGATATAATGTTTAGATAATAAATTGATATGGAAATAGAAATTTGTTAAATGCTTACGTGGAGAATTTCGCACTTACGTGATATTAACTTCCAACACTTCTGCTTCTTTGTACATGAAAGAAAATAGGTTTGTTGTTATAGCAAAACCATTGTTACTGTTATATATTTATTAACACAGCGATAAAATTTAGTTGGCATTTGCAAATTATTCGTAATTAGAGTAGAAATAGTTTTATTGTTAAAATAGAAAAAGTTTATTGAGCAAAATTGTTCTTAGAAATACGTTAATTCTAATATAGCATAAAAGTCTAAAAGACATCTTAAAAGACAGCACATTTTAATTATATGAGCGATGTATATACCTTCTATTATAAAAACTATTATAAAACTATTAAAACTTATTATTTTATTTATTAAACTTATTATTATTCTATTATAAAAGCTATTATAAAAACTTAACCTAACCTAATTTAAACTATAATAAAAATGGGAATGATCAAAAAGTTAAGAAAATAATATATAAATATATACAGGGTGTTCCAGACTCTCCTCCGCATATTTTGTGGGAACGTAAAATGGATTGAGGTGAACATAAAAGTCCCATACCATTTTGCTATATTCGCAATAAATCTAAAGATATTAATTAAAAAAGATTGGTGAATGATCACGCGATATGGTAGATGAGCTGCAGTGGCGCCGTCTGCCGTTGTATACTTATACATTAGATCAAACTGAACAAAAAAGTCCTCTACCATTTTGCAAATTACCACATAGATTTTTAGATATTAATTAAAGAAAATTTGTGCATTATAATACACAATCATGTAACAATTTTCTTTAATTAATATCTAAAAACCTATGTGATAATTTGCAAAATAGTAAAGAACTTTTTTGTTCAGTTTGACTTAATGTATAAATATACAATGGCAGACGGCGCCACTGCAGTTTATCTACCATATCGCGTGTGATCATTCACCAATTTTCTTTAATTAATATCTCGACTATTATTGCGAATATCGTAAAACAGTACAGAACTTTTGTGTTCACCTCAATTCGTTTTACGTTTTCACAAAATATGCGGAGAAGAATCTGGAACACTGTATAAATGTTTACGTTTTTAATATTATATATATATATATATATATATATATATATATATATATATAATATTAATAATAACGACCACCTAAAATCATGCAACATCTTGCATTTGTCATTACTTTTGTATTAAATAGGACAAAACCGGCGGATTTCTTCTCTTATGTGTACACTAAAAAACTAAACCGGGTAAATCTGTATTATTATGAAAGTACATTGGCCTTGTTAGTGTAGCAAAAATCCTTTGATAATTCATTAAGAATTAATTTATTCGTAACATTGACATTTAATAGTTCTTAACACTTATTTAAAATTTAAATATTTTACCGTAATTTTACAGTTTTAAGAGCTGTTATTTATGTTTAAAAAGCGGTATATAATATTATAAAAATATTAACATAACCTTAAAAAAGATTTATTGTATAATAGTCGCCGATAAAGTTTATATTAGACATTGCATTTTATTCGTCTTTTAACTAAAAAAAAGATTGCTGAAACCATGTAAATGAATTGTTCGGTTTTTAATGAAGTTGCAATAAGTTATACAACTTGTAAAAATTGATAGAAAGGTTTCGAGAAAGTAACTTGGTTTCTTTTATATGTGTGTGTATATATGCGCGCTGATTATCAAAATTCTCGTTGTAAAATGAGCGAACTACAAATGCAGTTTCAAAATTCTCGATTGTGACTTGTTATTACAAAATGCGTACCTTTCTTCTCCTTATCATTTTCGTGTTTATTCAAAATTTTATCAATAACACAGACTCTATAAATTGTTCTCAAACAGATAAAAAAAAACATTCTTGTTCGGAAAATATATTTATTTTTGACATATTAATCTTCAAATGAGATTACATGGCGTTAAACAAAGATAAGTTACTTGCAAAAATATATTATATATGATTCAACGAAAAAATTTATGTTCATATTATTAAAAAATATAACTCATTAATAGAAAGCACAATTGAATCATATAAAATATATTCTTGAGAGTAACTTACATTCGCTTAATGCTATTTTGTAATCTCAATTGAAGATTAACATATCAAAAATAAAGATATTTTCTAAATAAGAGTATTCTTCTTTTCTGATTCAACAATGTTCCGTCATAATGTTCCTGACAATATGGATATCACCGAGATCTCGCATCTCATCTTCTTCAATTCGTAAATGCTACGTCTCGTAATAGGCACTACAAAACTTTACTGGCAATTGCCACGCACGCCTATCTCGCTTCGCTTTTCGCTTTCTACCGCTACATTCTCTGTCCGTAACTGCAGCTAAATCATCTCACTCACTCGAGCGATATTCTTCGATATCATAGATAAGTATTTGTTAAGTACATATAACTTATAATATCTCTTTGTCGGCACATGATGCTTATATTCAATCGCTTCGTTGTTAAGCGATTAACGTATTCCGCGCTTCTATCCAGCTTTTATAATGAAAGCGACGGCAGCGGCGCGCACACATACACATACACATTTTTTAGACGCCACCGTTGAAATCGTTAGCCGATCATTATCCCAGCATCGGTATCGATTTCATTAATACTTGAACCGGAGTATCCGTAGCGCGGCGCGCGCGCCGCGCTTCGAAACAACCGGCTGTCTCATTAAGCCCGCCGCCCCTTTTAATCTTTCCACTTTCATCCTATTTCCGCTCTCGACTCTCCCAGGACGGAAGGAGAGAGGAGGAGAGGAAGGGGGGAGGGAGAGGATAGGAGATGCGTCGGTGGCGGAACGTGAATGCTATTGGCAAGGACGACGCGTCTACCCGAGTTACATACAGCCCGCGACGCTTTAATCTCATCCGGCGCGAGTTCATTGCGGGGATGATCGTGAAACACGGCTGGCGCCGGAGACTGACGCTTTTTAGAGATCAGTCTTTTACCGGAGGGGGAAGGGGTACGAGGAAGAGAAAGGGGGGAGGAGGGAGGAAGCTGAGTAGGCGGTAGAAAGAGATACTTGAATGACACGTTATGTGACCGTTGCGCGCTTTTTACAGCACAGCCGCAGCAAATATTGCTGCGGGCTGCCCTTTGAGAAAGAAATCCACGCGGTACGCGAAGTACCGTGCGTTCAAGCGCGCGCGCGCTCGCGCGAGTCGCGTGTACACTTTGAATTACGCGTGACGACGATAAACTAATTTTATCCTCGTACGTACCTCGACCACCAAAAGTGTCCTTTTACTTTATACCCGATGGAAATAAAATGAATCCGTGGGAATGGGAATATATTCGTTTTGCACAGTGTTATTGAACAACAGAGACAAAATCCGGAGAATATTAAGGGGCGATGGGACGAATATTTCTCGTTATATGACTGCATTCAAAGATAAAAAAAGTGGCGCAACTATGGCCTTTCGTTACAAAATTTATAACGAAGTTGGCGGCCGCCACTTCGAACATTAATTGTGTATGGTCCAACTCGCAGACATGCAACTTCAAACTTTGAAGGGTCATAGCTGCGTTATTTTTCATTTCTGACTCCAGAGTTGTATAACGAAAAATGTTTGTCTCGTACCCAGTTATTCCCAAAAGTGTTTACCTGTTTTTCGATAATGTTCTGCGCACATATGTTTTTATATATTGTCTTTTAATTAATTGCCGTACAGATATGAGAAGAAAAATAATTTGTTAACATAGTAAATATTGTATTAACAAAATCTGACAGATCTGAAGATATTTATTAAGAATATCAATTTTGTATTTGTTACATATAATTTTACAAAATCTATAAATTATTTTGCTATAACAATTAATTAGTTTTATTCGATCATCAAAAGCATAAAAGAATTAAAAAATGTTTTGTTAAAACATTCTATTTTATTAATGTCTTATAAGATTATAAACACTAATCAAAGCATACAACAGCAAAATTATTTTTCTGCGCACTGAAAGAAAAAAATAGTTAGAATAATTATAATCTCATTATATTTTATAGTTCATTTTGATCTCAAACATATATTAATAGTTCATCTAAACATGAAGATATAGCAGAATAAACACCGATTTATAGTCAACATTTTATTACTCTATGTGTATAGTAAAACACACTTTGAGAATATAGTTATATGTACCTATATTTGTCAAATGTTCCAATTGTATTGACTATATAAAATAGTTAATTTCTCTTCCCATTTAATATTTGCTACTTTACTATACTTTTTATTTCAAATAATTATAATTCTTGATAAAAGTTTTACATGGGTCAGTTATACTATGCTTATATTGTAAATATTACAAACATTATGGTGACATTTACTATAAAAATAATATTCCTAACTATAATCTTGTTACTATGCCATTACAGTTCCAAATATCATACATTTTTCTCTCAGTATGTGTACATATTCAAATATCTAATTGTATTAAGAGACCTATAGAATACACGATTATTCGCGTCGTTTTCAACGCTGCGCGGGGAGTGGTTTTCGCGCTCATTAACGACGTTAATCGACGTTCCTTTGACATTCGCTTTCCATGCGACCGCGACCGGTTCGCTGGGTTCGCCCATTTCGACGGTAAGTAAAACCAAGAGATTTCCTACCGTGTGTACAAGTCGTTCCGGCGTTACTAATGTATCCGCTGAGTACACTGTTAATATTTAAGCGCACGCCCGGCTCTGTAACCGGCATCCACCCCCACCGCGTTCGCTCTCTTCGACTTGCCGAAACCCTTGAAGTTCCCCGCTGTTGACAGACGCTGTCTCGTCACGGCAGGTGGCTCGGGGCGCGCAATCTACATTCGACGGTGGTTCACGATATTTCGATACGTTCGCGATTAATTAATGACGCCACCGGGTGCCCGTATCCGCTTCGAGTCCAACATCGGCGAGTAACCTGCGACGTGCTTGTTAAGCGTGAATTAGCCTTACGGTCGCATTGCGGTGTTCCGAGGCAACGACTCGCAGCGGTGGAAACCGTAACCGGGGTAAGCTCTTCGCTTTGCGAATGGCAAACGTGAGCGCGGCTATTCGCATAAATTACTCTATGCAACTTAAAACGACAATGTTGGCGCTCGTTCTGAGACAACTCGTAATCTCTGCTTCGCAATTTTTTAAATTTGAAAACTGTACCATTTTTTTATAATGAATAAAGTAAAAAAGTTAAATTACCAGATACTTGTGTATGGTATATTATTCAAGTGATTAAGTAATATGTCACTTTATAAGGAATACACTGAAGGAAATGTCTGATGATACTAACCAGAACTAACCAGATACTCTATTTAGATTTATCAAACCAAATATGGATAGGGTGAATAATCGTGCAACAAGATATTTAGTCAATGATACCAAACTATCTGGTGAGCGCATTGTCTAAATAGTATTATAGTAATGTTTAAATACGTTGATCAAACCGTCTGGTACAGCATACAATTCATTTGGTGAACGTTATGAACAGTTATGAAGTAATATTAGACCATATTATATATATATAATTTTCATATACTTACTGTATATAATCTTCATATGCTTACTTCCAAATTTGTCGACATATTTTAAGAAATTCTATTCTTCCAAATATTTGACGGTTTCAGCGTCCATTCTTTTATACCATTGACTTTACAAATTAGTATAGATGAAAAAGGAAACGTCGCAGCGTGTTACAATTAACTATCGCATCAATAGTACCACACGTCTAGAGAGAATTACCAAACTGTCTAGATGCCTACAACTAAATATCTCGGTACCGATTATCAGATGTGTCGAGGCATCGTAATCAGAATATTGGATATGTAAACCAGATATCGCATATAAATTCGCATATAATATTACTTTCATAAGACGAGTATAATATCATTCACCAAGCCATTTCTTTCAATGTAAGTATTTTTTGTTTTTTAACAGTAAACAATTAAAATATTCTATATGAAATTATGCGCAAATAAGAGAAAAAGAAGGAAAAAGGAAACTAATATATGAAAATATTTCAAAGAGAAAAAGGAAGAATAACCATAATATATAACCATAATGTATAAATTTCATATATATTCGTATGCATATATATGTATGATTAGATTTTAGATTACTATATATATATATATATATATATATATATATATATATATTTCAAAGAGAAAAAAGGAAGAATAACCATAATATATAACCATAATGTATAAATTTCATATATATTCGTATGCATATATATGTATGATTAGATTTTAGGTTATTATATATATATATGTGTGTGTGTGTGTGTGTGTGTGTGTACAATTGTTACGTTTAAATTTCTGTTCAGTACTCTCCATATTCCTCTATATGTACAAAAAATATAAACAGGACAGCCTGATATCGTGTTAATGTTTATCTGATATATCGTCTAGACTTTAGACGTTCCTACGTTATCGACATTTTTGGAGTTTGTTATTCACTTTGCATCCCTTTAAAAGTCCAAAGAAAATACAATTCAAAGATTAATACATTTACTTTATTACAAATTGTTGTTCTGAAGTTTCTATCCGATTGTCGACAATTTCTAGCTTATATTTGATTTGATTTCTTGATTTCGAACAGAACCATCTCGAAAAATGAAATTGTAACCGTATCACGGTTTTTGTAATAATTATAAATGCGAGTGATATAAAGTGATCATCGAGGCACACTGTAAAAATGATTAATAGATGACGGATCGTGCAAAAACTTTTGCGGAAAGGTTTTTACCTTCTGTGGAGTGCTTCTCGAGCTATCATCGCGGTTAGTACTCTTCGAGCACTCAAACTTCGAAAGGCATTGTCTCTGTAATTGTCCAATTATAACGCTCGATTGACTTCTGAAGAGTGCGTCGCTGAAAATTAAATCTTTCTTCTCGCAGTAAATATACAGCGTTTCCGTACATTCGACACGAAACCTGATTGAGAACTTTATGTTGATGTTTATTTTTGCACGATATATGGAGAGGGAGGATACGTTTTATGTCAACCACCACTATCAAATGTTAATGTAACTAAATATATAAGTTCGATCAGTACGATTTTGATGTGATATTTGCATACTGCTTAATTCAATTACGTCAAACGTAATGGATTATGGTATTATGTGTTATGAGAAATAATTTTCACAAAATCGTTATGTTACTACTCATTCATATTCGAATCTTAGTTTCAATCTTAATTTGAATCCGTTTTTGCATCACACACACACACACACACACACACACATACACATATACACAGATGCCTTTATGTCAGATTATGACTCTGTGTTTGAATCAAGAGCTTCGATCTCTTGTTTCGAATACACGTTTAAACGTTTAGCGTAAATCCGTTCAGAAATGACTCTCTCTGATGGAAATCGTTTCAATATAATTAAACATTTAATTGTTTAAACGGATTCTGCGATACGTATAAACGTATATTTGAAATCACAAATAATTATTTATACGAGTCTTGTGAAAGAAAAAGGCATATACACGCGGTGTGATGTCATTATTGATACAATTTAATTTGATACGATTGTACAATACAATTGTCTTCCTTGGCTTGCACAATTGCCAGAAAGGGCCAGCGGCTTTTGTTTCTGTTTCAAGGTGTATAAACGGATAAACGAATAAACTTTATTAACTTCAAAGTTAGTAAATAGATACATGTTTTCGCGTGTAATCACGTTTACTTTACGTAGTTGTAAATGTATATACTAATATGTGTATACTAAATGTATATACTATACTAAATGCACGTTTAACATTTTTCATTTAAGTATGTAATATGAAGCTGTGAACTGCATTACACATCGTTATCAGCAATCGAAAAATTATTATGAATTAAAAATTATTATTAATTAATTAAAAATTATTATTAATTAATTAAAAATAATTAAATAATTAAAAATAATTAAATAATTAAAAATTATTATTAATTAAAAACAACGCTTGTTCTTATAGAGTTCTTTTTCTGTTAATAGCGACTCAGATGATTTAGTCAGCCATTCATAATCTTTTTCCAGTTTGGCTACTTTCTGAAAATTGAAAAAAAGTGTTAGATCTTTTAAACATATTTTACTAGCATATGCTTACGACAGAGGATACTTTTCACTATCAGTGAATATATTTTTCTATTTTTTTCTAATTACATGTATATTTTGTCGATCGTTCGATTCACTTACGATCAGTCAACGATGATGATCGAATATTTAGTTGTAAACGCAAAAAGTACAACAGTTGTATGGATATTGAGAGTGTAGAGTTGTCTGAATACACCACCTATTTGTGTGTGCTTCTAATTAGCGCGTGTTACACTCGTGCCATTGTATGCATACGTAATATTTAATACGCGTGTGGTTCCGTGTCTCCAACAATGGAGCTCAGCAAACAGCTTTTCACGCTAGTTTCCTCTTACTCAAGCGCATTAAGCGCACGCGCGTAAATTTCATGTACACCCGATTGTTCATGTGTTAACACATGGCATATGCAACGCGAGGACAAGACGAAATGTATGCATGTAAATGCGGCGTTGACAGTCGCAGCCCGCTCCTATATGACGTCAACGAGCGCGTCGGAAGTCATACTTGGGTAATATTCAACGGGATTGAAAAAGTTGAAGGTCATTTACGTGCGTGCGCACTAACTTTGGCCGTGCGACAAATACACGAGTTCACGAGTTTCTCTTCCAATCAGTTCAATATTGCAATGTAGCAAAATACATAATTTTTATTTAAATTTTAGAATACCAACCATAACATTGGAGACATCTCGCAATACTTAACCAGTATTGAGAAATAATATGTTATTGATAATATTGTTATTGTTAATCTATTATTGTTCATCGTTACGTTAATTCTATTTTTCATAATAATTTGATAATTGCTCAATTTTTTCTCGTTAACGAATCGTTTATTATTTTGCTACTTACAATTATGGTAACGTAATTACATCTCTTTAACAATCATGAATATAAAAATAAAGGAAATTTTTCGACATAATTAGAAAAAATAACAAAAATTGTAACAGCTCGTTATGTTTTATATAATAATATTGAATAATAATAATAGCAAAAAAATAATTAGTTATTTTTCAACACAAGTAACGGTAATGAATTACTTTTGTCAGTTGGTAATAAGTAACGGTAACGTGTTTCCTTCATAAGGATATTTGTCTAATTCAATATTTATCAAGAATTGTGTGTATATGGAAAAATATAATTGATATAAATGTGATTACTTTCGTGACATTATATATTTCATTCTCGGTTGTAGCCATTTGACATTTGCCGTCATGATTATTAACCATAATTGTCGGTTCGTTTCTGCGTTGAGTGTTATCCTTGCAACCGGTTATCTCAATGTATATACAATAAACCTTATTTGAGAGCTGAAAAGCACACTTTGGTTTAGGAACATAAATATATATGTACGTCTCAAATTGCAATTAAATATTTAATAAAAGATAGTTAACGTGCTAAGTTATTATTATTAAATTATCGATTCGAATTCCATTGTATATCGTGTGTCTCATAATTGTTGATATTATCCGTATGAAGATGATGTTTCATTAGATATAATTTCGTACATTGTTTTTAATAGCAACTGCTGTAATAGTTTTATTTTCTCCGTCCCACTTGACTGAAGTGTTCGTGATGACCCACTCATCTGCGTAGCATTCGTCATATTTGATATTCTAGTGAAAAGAATTCGTTTCAGTAAATTTCGAAGTACTTTTATAAGAATTTGCTATAACTTAGTGTTAAATGATTCTTTAATCCATTCAATGTTCAAATTACAGAAATTCATTCGTATTACTATTATGTATTTAATTCTGTATTTACTTTATATTTACATTAATAACTACTTAATTCATAAACAAGTTCATTCACTGCAAATCCAAATATGTAGTAAGTATATAATTATGTATGTACAAGTAGTTACTTATGTGTGTAATTTTGTTTACTGTGTAAAAATTATACATTATCATGCATCAAGAAAGACATTTACACATTTATATAATGTAAGGTAACACATTATATAGTATAAGATAACGTTTTCCTGTGTAAAACGATACGCAGTATGAAATGTGTAAAAACCAGGATTGGGAACGTTACTTTTTAAAAGTAACGCGTTACCGTTACCGTTACTTGCGGTAAAAAGTAACTCGTTACCGTTATCCGTTACTGATTCTAAAAAGTAACGTGTTACCGTTATTTGAAAAGTAACGATAAAAAAATCGTTACTTTTGTAAAAAAAAAAGTTAAAATCGGCTTATAAAACGAATAGTAAGAGAAACAGTAGATAAATTATACATATATAAAGACAAAATGTAAGATATTTAAGCAGAAAGCATACATTCTTGCATAACGACATAAAGCCCATTCTACATTAATCGCAAATCGCAAGGTCGCAAAGAAATTGACTAATCAAAGTCGATTGTTCTTCTTGTGATCGAAAAATTATGATTGGTCAATTTCTTTGCAATTTTGCGATTGCGAGTAATGTAGAATGGGCTTTAAGGGCGCCGAACACGAATTGACATAACAGTAACGTAAGACATACCATAAAAATGGACCAATTACAATCGAGTATTCACAAAAATGGCGACCTTACGGTTCGACGATACTTAAAGTGATTGGTCAGTTTTTATGGTACGTTACTGTTATGTCAATTCGTGTGCGGCGCTTCTTAAGCGTGGTCTACAATGAGAACTTAAACCATAAAGTTTAAGCATTAAGTCCTAAACCGTAAGAAGTTGATCAATCACAGTCAATTATAAGAAAAATAATTGACTGTGACTGGTCAATTTCTTACGGCTTAGAGCTTAAAGCTTAAATTTTAAAGCTTAATATGCACTGTGGGTTGTAAGTCCGCACGCACTTAGAATGCCCTGCGGGTTGTAAGTCCGCACGCACTTAGATCCTCTCCGGGTAATATCACCGTACCGTTGCACGGTGGACACGCGTGACGACGGGTATTACTGACCGGTTGCGACGCACGTGGTTGAAATCGTGCCGGTACACGTATAGTGCCACAATGGCATTGCGCGCAGAACCGAGCCGAAGCCCGGATGACGCAACTGCAAAGGATCCGCTTATACAGTTGCCAAATATCAATTTGCTCGAATTTTTACTAGCTGCGTGAACTTAGCACTGAAGACTGATCTCTTAGGCAATTACTGGTTTAGTTGCTTGGAACGCATGCTACGAATAACTCGAATGCAGAACATTACTCGAGACCGATCCACGGCTACAACATGTGTCACGGTAGACGACGAAGCTTGTTCTGACTTCCAGAGAGACCGCGAAGAGTGGGGGCTTGGGCCCCATGCGGATGAGCTTATTCGAGAATATCGCCCGATGGCGCTTTACGACACATGATGCTGTGCCTCTGTCGCTATCCGCGTCGCACTCTCCTGATTTTATACAATATAACACACGATTTTTTTTAAAGGAAAAATACATGAAATAAATATTTTATGAACAAATATTTTATTGATGAATTGGTGTGACAGAAATATTTTTCGCACGCACGCGCGCGTGCGTAATTAATGTGCCTTTTCTTGTGAATAACTTTTTAACAAACAATGAGCGCCAGTTAAAGCCTTTTGAATATTACCCAGAGTAGCAGCAGACACCTTCCTGGCGTACAAATTCGATGTTTTTGTATATACGGTGTCCAAAAATTACATCCATTTTATCCAACTTCTTTTGTTAATAACTTTTTAACGAACAACGACCGACGGCTAAAACTTTCAAATATAATTTTTCATGTGTAATTTTTACAAGTTTACATGTATAAAAATGTATAGTCACTTTTTACGCATTTATATACGTATTTTGTTTACACATTTTATCTGTTTAAATTTACACATTTAAACGTGTATTTCTTATATTCTCTCTTTTTTTAAGGATGCTAACAAACACACTGCACTTCTTGAATGTCACTCAGGAGGGTGTCCTTGATAATATATATTAAGATCATCGAAAGTGGGTCCGCTAAACCCCACTATTATCCCAGCAAATACCACTTAATAAATCGATTTATGTGGGAACAATGACTTATTAATTGAACATATTTTAATTGAACTTGTTAGCATCCTTAAAAAAAGAGAGAATATAAGAAATACACGTTTAAATGTGTAAATTTAAACAGATAAAATGTGTAAACAAAATACGTATATAAATGCGTAAAAAGTGACTATACATTTTTATACATGTAAACTTGTAAAAATTACACATGAAAAATTATATTTGGATTTCTAATATGGCTATTAATGGACGATTGCGTATTCGACCTGCGGAGATAAATGACGTAGAGAGTGTAGACAAGTTTAGTGGCTCATCCCACATTATTATTAATAAAATCGTAGCTATTCACGATTAGATTAAAAATATATAAATGTCAAAGTGATGCGCGTAAACATTTGAGACGAAATAGCTTAAAAAGATAAGTTTTCTGTCGAAATAAATAGTATTGACAGGAAATATATAAGAAATATTGCATGAAATGCAGATCAAAGTCTTTATCAATAAAATAATGCGGTTAATAAATTCTAATATTTATTAATTTAAGATAACTTTTACCAATCTCCGATTAACTTAATTGTTGATTAAATCGTTGATTAATTTGTTGATCAGGTTGTAACTAGCAAAAGTAGCCAATAGCTATTTGTTGGTCATAGCAAAATTAATCGACGATTAAGTTGATCGAATCTTCCTAAAAGTCACCCGAAATTAATAAATATTAGAATTTATAATTCACATTATTTTATTGATAAAGACTTTTATATTATTCAATTGCTTATAATTTTTTATAAAGATCAAATATTGACGTGCATTACTTTGATACATATATATCTTTAATCTGTTCATAAATAATTATGATTTTATCAAAAAATAATTTGAGATTCCGACTGTCGTAAAATGTAGGACTGAACTTGGCCGCATTTTTTATATCATTTATATGCGCAGTAGTGCGATTTTGTAACTTTGTTATTGCAGTTAACGATAGTCTCGTTATCGTTAACTGCAATAATGAGTTACAGAACCGCACTACAGGTCAAATATAATCGTTTTTTGTCAGCTATTGGTGTAGATATTCACGATAATAAAAAACATGTAATATGATAATATTATTCATAATATATTAATTTTCACAATGACACTTATATAGCTTTTTTGCAGACAAGCTTTCTAAATTAAACAAGCTTTTTAAATTGAAACTAAGTTTAACTAAATTTATATTTAAGATATGATAAACAGCTCTGTAGATATACAATGAATATAAATTTATAATAAAGACAAATAAGAGCCAACGCTGGTATAGCGAGAGTTGCAATAAGCAATAATATATTTATTGCATAAAATCAATTACATTAATGCACAAGTTCGGCCATAATTTACATAATTAACGTAAAACGGAATTTACGAAAGTTTCAGCCTTCGGTTAGGACTCTCCAATGTTTTTTATAAAAAAAAAAAATTGGTACAATAATTAGTAATAAATTGTACGATTGTCGTAACATTAATGTTTCTTCTGATTCATGGACTAAATGCGCAAGCCAAGGAACCCAGAAATAACTTTTGCATTAGAATTAAATATAAGTTAATGCTAACATATTTTAAACTGATTTAAATGATTTTACTGATTTTGTTGGTAATTATTATTATAAACTTACTATGTAGCTACAATGTAGAATAACACCGATATTTTATCAGGATCCCAAACAATTCGCAAGGTTGACGGCGAATAATAAGAGTCAGAAACGGAGACGAAATATATATATATAAGGTGTCCCATTTTAACTTATATACCGAAATATCTTGAAAACAATACATTTTCGAAAAAAATATTTCAAATAAAAGTTGTAGTATTTGAAGGTAAATAATTTATCAGATAAACTACTTAGATTTTGAACTCGGAGTCTTCTTTGGATCCAATAAGGCCCAGGTTGATTTTTTCGATGAAAATACCTATTTTTTATTACAGATTAGAATTCTATGAAAAAATAAGGA
>NW_022639529.1:991611-994815 GCF_010583005.1 Odontomachus brunneus | reverse complement strand
ATATATATATATATATATATATATATATATATATATATATATATATATATATATAAGGTGTCCCATTTTAACTTATACACCGAAATATCTTAAAAACAATGCATTTTCGAAAAAAATGTTTCAAATAAAAGTTGTAGTATTTGAAGGTAAGTAATTTATCAGATAAACTACTTAGATTTTGAACTCAGAGTCTTCTTTGGGTCCAATAAGGCCCAGGTTGATTTTTTCGATGGAAATACCTATTTTTTATTACAGATTAGAATTCTATGAAAAAATAAGGAAATTTTGTTCTTGGTAACTTTTTGCTGAACCTTCTTCAATAGGCGCAAAATAGCGCTCAAATTTATTTTGAAATACGTCACTTTGATACTAAAGAGTTTCAAGAAAAAAAGTTGGATTATTTTAACTTTAAGTGTCAAGAAGCAATAAAAGCTGCGTCGCTCAAAATTTAGCTCTGTACCTCTTTTCTGTAAAAGTATTAATTTTTTGGATATTACGATTTACTGCCAATTATTATTATTGCTAAGTATTATAGAAAACACTGGAGAGGATCTAAACCGAGAGCCAAAACGTTTTTAAATTGCGTTTTGCGTAAATTGCGCCCAATCTTGTGCATTAATATAATTCATTTTATGTAATATTGTTGTTAATTGCAACTTTTGCTATACCACCAGCGTTGACTTCTATTTGCCTTTATTTTAAACACGTATTAATTAAATTTATTTTATACAAAAGAGAAAAATTAGGAAAAAAATCCCGTTTTATAATATAGCTTCTTTCAATAAAAATTCAACTGTTTGAAATCATAATTTCCGCCGCGTTTGTAAAAAAAAGTTCCGTTTCTAACAGTCATTGAGCACATACACGCAATTACAATAAAAGTTAAATATCCATTAAAGTTTATTTTTAATTAAAAAAGAAGGATAAAATATTAATATTCTGCTTTTACCTGTCGCATAGGAAAATTATTACTTCAACAAGAAGGCTTCTAAACTTACTAACTCCCTAGCTGGCTAGTATAGCAGAAAATGACTTGCACAATAGATAAAACATTTAGTTAGATAAGTAGCGATAAGCGTTTAAATAATTTTAGCGATAAGCGTTTAGTTAATTTTAACTAACTCGCATAATGTTGCCTCTTTCTTGCCTTCTTTTACAATATAAAATTGTACTCTTTTTTACAAATTAATTGGACACATAACTGTGCGTAGCAGCTAATATGCTATTTAGATCTAAATTTGCACAATCTTCAATTATCTTTTCGCGAAGATATTAAACATTATTATAATTGGTGTTTGATACATAAGAACTTTCAGATATTCCCATAAAAAAAACCCATCAGAGATAAATCTAGATAACAAAGCGGATCCATGTGTTCTTATAACAAGATTTCCAAAAGTATGCTGAAGATAATTTTGAACTATTTGTGCATTTGTTGGTTGGCATAAACACTACATTAGGTATCTACTGACTTTATTTTCTGATAATTACACAGAATAGAAATAGTTTTTAAAAGCTTATTTAGTAAACATTTGGTAAAAGTAAAAATTTTGGGAAAAGTTAAATAAAATTTCACACGTACATAGAAAACACTTGGCGTGCCTCATTCTTTTAATGCTACTCGTACAACATATGCTCCAAAGATTTTCGTAAAATATTAAAAGAATTAATGTGATTTCCTCTGGCACACCAAGTATTTTGTGTGTGCGTGTGAAATTTTACCCTGACACGCCAAGTATTTTCTGTGTGCGTGTGAAATTTTATTTAACTTTTCACAAAATTTTTACTTTTGTATTTTACTAAATAAGCTTTTAAAAACTATTTTTTCTTAATTCTGTGTAATTATCAGAAGATAAAGTCAGTAGATATCTAATGTAGTGTTCGTATATACATTAGGTTGCAACTAAGATAATGGTATCCGGTGCCACAGTCTAGTAAAATTTAAAAATAAAAACGATACAATGGTTGCAAAAATAAAAGGTTTTTATTCAGGTAATACTGGAATTGCAAGTAACTATTGCAAGGAAATCGATTAAATATAACTACAAATAACAATTTAGCTAAGGAATCGAATAGAATCGCGAGAAAAAAAATAAACATATCAATACGATCGTTCATCCAAGAGTAGGAGAATAGGAGGATAGTGACGGATACGTAATGATATATATCACCATATATTAAAAGTGAACGGTTTCTTTGGACTTTATTAAATAAAAAAAATATATCCCTTGTTGAATAGTATAAATAAATAACATTATGGAATAGTATAAATTTTTTATCTAACAAATACGATTATTTGACTTTTCAGGTAATTGTATTGTTTGAACTAAATAATTTATTGTTTGATTTAAAGAAGAAAATTATTTCACTTAATTTTCTTTTATTTTGTTAAAAAAAAAGTTTGATAATTCTATTTAAATAATTTCAAAATATTTAATATTTTTTACATTATTAACAATTTTTTATTACTTTATCGTGTGCATCCTTCTTCACCCGTGATTTTCTATGCAAATATTCCATCATCTCGTAATGGTCATCTATCTTTCATTGACTACGGCCTACCTAACTTCGATTATCATATAAGAATTAGTGATGCCAACTAGTTCTGCAAACATACCTAGCATTATGTTCATAATGCATCTTATTAACCTCTCAGGTACTATACGCCACTATAGTGGCTTTCGCGTATATCATGTTTCTGAACGATACGTCACTATAGTGGCTCATTCTTATTTCTAATGAATTATAATTTATTTATCTGAAACTGTATTCTAATGTATTTGCGTAGTGAAAATCGTTACTGGACACAAATCGCAGTATTGCATTGTTTTCGCGCAGTCCACGTTGAAATTTGCCGTACAGAGATATAGCTCCGCGAAAAGTCTTGCCGTAGCTAAGAGGATAATAATATTCAAAAAGCATTTTTATATTATACTTACTGGTAATCGTTGATAACAACACAACAATAGTCATGACAACACAACAATAGATATGTGACAGATATTGACAGAATGTACAATAGTTTTATATTTTAAGACCAATGGGAGCCAGTCGCGCAGGATGTGTGTGATTAATTTTCATTACGAAGATAATAATGTTTTACAATATACTGCACGCACTAGAATTTTTTTCTATTATAACACACGTAGGACAATTTTATTCATCGTTTGGAATGAATGTATATATACGTTAATGAACCAGTGA
>NW_022639529.1:991241-991601 GCF_010583005.1 Odontomachus brunneus | reverse complement strand
TTTCATTGACTACGGCCTACCTAACTTCGATTATCATATAAGAATTAGTGATGCCAACTAGTTCTGCAAACATACCTAGCATTATGTTCATAATGCATCTTATTAACCTCTCAGGTACTATACGCCACTATAGTGGCTTTCGCGTATATCATGTTTCTGAACGATACGTCACTATAGTGGCTCATTCTTATTTCTAATGAATTATAATTTATTTATCTGAAACTGTATTCTAATGTATTTGCGTAGTGAAAATCGTTACTGGACACAAATCGCAGTATTGCATTGTTTTCGCGCAGTCCACGTTGAAATTTGCCGTACAGAGATATAGCTCCGCGAAAAGTCTTGCCGTAGCTAAGAGGA
>NW_022639529.1:989125-991231 GCF_010583005.1 Odontomachus brunneus | reverse complement strand
AAATTTTCTATCTAAAATTCAGCTTAATTGAACCACCGAGAGTCAAGATATTACTGCAAAATGACGACCTTGAAAAGAAAAATAAAATATATTTTAACTTCATGTACCATACACTTATATTTGATCATCAAAATTATATTTTTCTTCTCTTTATATGTTGTATAAATACATGTCAAAATAACATTTTCGCATATTCATTCAGTTTGTCATAAAAAATTGTAAAAAAACAAGTACGATTTTCAGGCAATCTGACCCTGCAGTCCCTTTAATTTGTACAATACAATTGTCTTCCTTGGCTTGCACAATTGTCAGGAAAGGTTAGCGGCTCTTGTTTCTGTTTCGTATAAACGGATAAACAAATAAACTGATTCAAAGTTAGTAAATGGAAACATGTTTTCAAAAGCATGTTTACTTTATTATATATAGCTGTAAACATGTGTGTTAAATGCACGTTTAACATTTTTTAACGTGTAATATGAAGCTGTGGTCTGAATCACACGTTTTCATAATGATAATAACATTAATCATCATCACCATAATCATGATCATCATCCCAACTTTCCGCATTTACAAGCTTGTTATTATAGTTTAATTTTCTTTTCAACGTTCTATAATTAGACACCCATTGTTTTTTCTTTTTCATGTCAACTATTGTCTGCGAATTGAAAAGAACGAGTTAGATTTTTCAAACGTATTTTACAAACCATTCTTGCGACAGAAGACATTTTTCATCATCAGCGAAAATATTCTTCTTTTTTTTAATTACATATATACTTTATACGATCGTTCGATTCTTTAAAAACATTCAGCGATAATAATTAAATGTTTAGTTGCAAACGCAAAAAGCGCAACAGCTGTATGGATATTGGGAGCGTATAGTTGTCTGAATACACCAACTACTCGTGTGTGCTTCTAATTAGCGCGCGTTACACTTATGCTATTATGTGCATACGTAATATTTAATACGCGTGTGGTTACGTGTCTCCAACAATGGAGCTCAGCAAACAGCTTTTCACGCTAGTTTCCTCTCACTCAAGCGCATTAAGCGCACGCGCGTAAATTTCATGTACACTCGATTGTTCGTGTGTTAACACATGGCATATGCAACGCGAGGACAAGGCGGAATGTATGCATGTAAATGCAGCGTTGACAGTCGCAGCCCGTTCCTATATGACATCAACGAGCACGTCGGAAGTCATACTTAGGTAATATTTAATGGGATCGGAAAAGCAAAGCTCACACTGCAAATCCTAATATGTTAATTTGACTGATTTGACTTGTGTAATTTCCAGAAACCATTTTATCCGTATTACTTTAACACATATCAGTTTGTAGTATGTTTATTCTGCACGGATTTTACGAGTAATAATGAGAATACGTCTTGGAAACGTATAAGATAACGCACTTTGTTATTAAATATTTGTAATTTCATAAATACGCGTTTACTCTTTATTTACACGTTTCAACAGTTTAACACGTTAAATGACTTTTACACAATTAGGAAATTATAAATTATAAAGCATTGTCATGAAAGTAAATTGCATAAAGAAAGAAGGCAAATATTAATTTGCAAATGTATTTTACTTACATTTGAAATAAGTAATTATTTTCATTAAAATGAGAAGCATGTTATATAAAGTAAAAATCACAAAATTGAAAACAGATGTAAATAACTGCTACACTGCAAATTCAAATACGTTATTTTGGTTGAATCTTTTTTTTGTACGGTTCTTAGTTTTGAGTCACGTAATTTAATATGTTAAATTTAATTGTATTAAATTATAATTTACAAGTCTTAAATATGTCAAATGACATGACTTACAACAGTAAGAAACGTGTAAAAAGAGCTTTAGCTAAATTACACGTTTATACGTTTAAAAATTAATACAATTTTGAAGTATTTTTGGAGTAATTTGCTATAACTTAGACCCACTGTTAAGTAATAACTAATAAAAAATTAAATAAAAGATAGGATGTTAACAATTTTACTTAGTTTATTTTAAATCAATTAACGTTTAATTTACCAGTTATCTTAAAATGTATTAACTTTAATATGTCAACTTATTATGTTTTTTATATAATTTAAAATAGTCCATCAATAGTTAA
>NW_022639529.1:984535-985863 GCF_010583005.1 Odontomachus brunneus | reverse complement strand
ATTTCAATGAAAATTTTAAGCCCTTTTAAAGAATTTTATCTAAAAAATTGAAATGGGCAGGGGGTGGCCGATTTGACAGAGAACGCCCCATATATATTATTATTATTATTTATTATTTATTATTATTATTTATTATTATTATTTATTATTATTTATTATTATTATTTATTATTATTTATTATTATTTATTATTATTTATTATTATTTATTATTATTATTTATTATTATTATTATTTATTATTTTTATATAAGGTATAGTAAAAAGAAATCCATTATTTTTCTAATAGATGGCTTTAGTAATGTGTATCTCGCGTTGCATAATTGCAATCGGTTTACGCTAGATGACGTTAGAAAAATAAGATTTCGTACTAAAAAAACTTCTCAGACAGTTTTGTGATTGTTTGACTCAGTATTGTTTGAACGCGCGTCAAAGATGGACACCAGCAAAGAGAAAATACGCTATATTTTACAGTTTTTCTTCGATAAAGGCGAAAACGCAAGCCAGGCGGCTGAAAATGTGAATAGTGTTTATGGTCCTGATACTGTAACAGCCAATCACGCGCAATTTTGGTTTCGTCGATTCTGTTCCGGTAATTTTGATGTCAAAAATGCACCACGCTCTGGAAGACCAATTGTCGAAAATGTCAATAAAATAATGGAAATCGTCGAGTCCGACCGTCATGTAAGCACTGTTTCGATTGCCCAGGAGCTAAACATTGCACAAAAAACCGTTTGGAACCACTTGAATAAGACTGGATACAAAAAGAAGCTCGATGTATGAGTGCCACACGAGTTAACGCAAAAAAACCTCATGGACCGAATTTCCATCTGCGAATCACTGCTGAATCGCAACAAAATCGACCCATTTCTGCAGCGGATGGTGACTGGTGATGAAAAGTGGGTCACTTACGACAACGTCAAGCGAAAACGGTCGTGGTCGAAACGCGGTGAGCCGGCGCAAACGGTGGCCAAGCCAGGATTGACGGTCAGGAAGGCTTTGCTGTGTGTTTGGTGGGATTGGCAGGGAATCATCCACTATGAGCTGCTCCCCTACGGCCAAACTCTTAATTCGGACCTGTACTGTCAACAATTGGACCGTCTGAAGGAATCAATCGCCCAGAAGCGGCCAGCTTTGGCCAATAGGAGAGGAATTGTGTTCCATCAGGACAACGCCAGGCCACACACATCGATAGTGACTCGCCAGAAGCTCCGGGAGCTTGTTTGGGAGGTTCTTATGCATCCATCTTATAGTCCGGATCTGGCACCAAGTGATTACCACCTGTTCCTGTCCATGGCAAATGATTTTGCTGGTGAAAAATTCGCCTCAA
>NW_022639529.1:979982-981534 GCF_010583005.1 Odontomachus brunneus | reverse complement strand
AATTTTAGCTATATATTTAATGGAGATAAAGCATCAATAAGAAAATTTAAAAATTGATAATTTCGTACTCGTAATAATTATTTATATTATTTCGTACTCGATAATTGCGTATACATTTATTTTAAATGCGCTTCAAATTAACATTTATTATTTAGACAGTTAAATAAACTTATGTATGATCCTCATAAGGAATAATGTGCGTTGTCTATCTTAATGGTGTAAACTATCTTAATACACAAACTATCTTAATACACATTTAATGGCAGATGTGATGACTTTCACATACCTGTCCAATAGTATCCGGCTTGTTCTTCAAAAACTTAAGTGTCTCTTCAGCAATATTAACGGGTCTTTTGGGTATCAATAATTCCTTTCCTATTAAGATATTATCCTCAATTCTAAAATCGCGGTTATCGTTGTGACACTACGAAATTACATTAGACATGTTTAAATGCGATTCTCGATTAATAATCAGATGGAAATTAACATGTTGATATTTTTCACGTAATAACATGGAAGAAATTATATGGTAAGTGTGCAAATGTCGAGATAGATTAGAAATTAACATATATTGACAAGCTTATAAACAATAAATTTCCAGGTCACACTCTGTTTCTTGAATGTTGAAAGATTAATATTTAAAGCATTGTGAGAGGAAAAATATCTAAAAGATAAAAAAAATTATTATTAAAAATACTTAAAAATAAAATTTTTATCATTTATATAAATAATACTTTTGTAAAAATATATTTATTTCTTATTGTTATAATAAAGATACTTAATATGACAATATATTTACTTTCCAATTTAAATTTTATTATTTAAATAGAATAAACAATTGCTTTAATGAAAAGTTTAGATTCTAAAGAGATGCATGTTTTCTTGTTTTCTTATTATGAAAATGTTATATATTAGTATAAGTAAGTATGTTGTTAGTAGCCATCGAATAAGTATATTTTATATTCTTTAGATATTTCTTCTTTCACAGTGTGCGAAAAAAATTGCGGGTAATCCTTTTACTCGTTCATCTATCACCCCGTAAGTTCTTAGCCGTTTCTAAGTTCATTTCCTTGGTTCCGCTTAGCTTAGCTTAATTGAAGCTTACGGAGCTACGGATGCGATAGAGCCTAATCAGTCATAAGATTTTCATGTGACGCTACCTGTCCGACAAAATCCGGCTTACTGCTTAACCTTAAGAGGGATGCTCCGTAAGTTTTGCGACTTGGCATTACTGGCGTTGCTAGGTAAAATCTAACCTTACCATCAAAAAGTTTGACAGTTTGGAAGATTTTTTTACTCGAAACGTTTTGTCGTACGGAGGCTACTTGTATTGTTTACAGTGACTTGAAAATTGTGTCTCAGCGAAAAAATGGAATTAACACGAGAACACTTTCGTGCGATGATTTTTTACGACTTTCGACGTGGATTATCAAGACAAGAGTGCATCGATCAACTTGCTTCCACTTTTGGCAATGAAGCACCACACAAGGCCACTATTTGTCGCTGGTTTAATAAATTCAATCGTGGTCGTAGATCGCTCACCGACGAACCT
>NW_022639529.1:979597-979745 GCF_010583005.1 Odontomachus brunneus | reverse complement strand
AATCACAAGTCGCTGTTCCAAGGGACCCTACAAATGTCTCTAATCACACGGTGCTGTGATTGGCTGTGTCCAAATGCACCGTGTCCAAATGCACCCGAACGCTCCCGAATTGATAATGCAAGATCGACATGTGACATACCGTGAGATT
>NW_022639529.1:977341-977525 GCF_010583005.1 Odontomachus brunneus | reverse complement strand
ATGAGAACATTCTGAGATGATCGCAATATACGCATTGCGATCTACTCAGTACGTCCTCAGAACATCCCCGTGCTATTAGGGTTATACCGTTTTTTCGGAGAAAATAATTTCTGTAGATTTAATATTCGTACTTGTTTAATTTTGTGATTCTTTTTTATTTAATTAAAATATTATATTCTTAAAT
>NW_022639529.1:968958-977331 GCF_010583005.1 Odontomachus brunneus | reverse complement strand
TCGATCGCAGTACATATGAGAACATTCTGAGATGATCGCAATATACGCATTGCGATCTACTCAGAACGTCCTCAGAACATCCCCGTGCTATTAGGGTTATACCGTTTTTTCGGAGAAAATAATCTCTGTAGATTTAATATTCGTACTTGTTTAATTTTGTGATTCTTTTTTATTTAATTAAAATATTATATTCTTAAATGAAATATCATTTTTTAAAATGATGAAAATAAAACTTTTATTTCGTTCAAGGAAACCATGTCATTTGATGAAACAATACTATTGTTTTAAATAATATTTTTTAAAAGTTTCTCTCAAAATTCAGTAATTCGATATGTTTAATTTGGATTTTCTTGAATTTTTTAATTTTTTTTTTTGTTTGGATTAATCATTATAACATTTTGTTAAAAATGTAAAAGTAATTATCACTGGTTCACTACTTTACATTAATATTCATCGCATATCGAATGTTGCATTGTTTCAATATCTATCAGCAAATTATCCAATGAACAACAAGTAAAAATTATGTAACTATTATTTGATGTTTGCTAGGTATGTTATAATATACTGTGAATACTATAAGGATACATTATATAAGCATGAATCGTAAGAACATCGTTGGAGTCACTGCGTGCGCGCTCAATCGTCAGGTTAAGCAACAGTTTAATGCTGTCAGAACGTGGATGGGTGACCAGCGGTATACCGCTTGGGATCGAAATTATCGCAGGAGGATTCATAAAAGTTTGGAACGTGTTGACAACCTTCGATATCTAGTAATTTATGAGACATGAGAAAATTAGGAATATAAGTATATTTTTGTTATGATTTTCTCATTTTTCACCTTTACATAATAGTTCTCAGTATTTGATTACTATCAATATTTAACAGTGATTTTATTACCAATATTCACCAAAAATTAAGTACTGGCCAAACAATTACTGAATTACTGGTAATATTTAATCACTAATAATTTTTCAGTATTTCTTAATATGATATTTCTATAAGGGATATACGTGATGTACTGAAATCTTTCCGTTTTTATTCCGTCCTGAGACTGCCAACATCGCTGCGAACGTTCGCACGACATTCGCAGCGAAATTCTATAGTAGCTGCTACTCCAGACATAGGGACGTACTCAGAACGTACTCAATCGATCGCAGTACATATGAGAACATTCTGAGATGATCGCAATATACGCATTGTAATCTACTCAGAACGTCCTCAGAACGTCCCCGTGCTGTTAGGGGAATGTATCGATTATTCACGCGATAACGCATATCGTTAAACATTGATTTCTTGAGTGAAGAAAAAATATTGTACATTGGATTAAATGTTATCATTATAGCCCTTATAGAAATATCATACTAAAAATCATTGATAATTACTTATTATCCAGTATTTTTAATACTGCAAATAAGTAATTATCAATGATTCTTAGTATGATATTTCTATAAGGGAGGTCAAGGTAAGAGAAGTTCTCTTTTGCAAACAAAATTATGGATGTTAAAAATTTTCAAATTTTTAACGTCCATAATATTGTTATTTTCAAGAATAATATACGTGTATATTCTTTTCTCTCTGTAACATTTTATATAAGTGGTACTCAATACTAGATACTTGATACTAGACGTAAACGTGGAATGGAAAATAATGAAAGTTGCTTGTTGACGTGACTCAGTGGCCACTCCTGCTGTTTGACCCACGGTTACCTCTTGATATAACTCACAACCAGCTCCCAGATTCTGGAGCACGTATTATCCGGATGACGCAATTGTCACGTTTCTCGTGGACCGTTCATGACGAGGACGGAAATTCTACGGCTGGATTTGCGATTCGGATGTCATTAAGTTTTTCGTGGCGGTCTGAGCGTTCGTACCGCGCGGAATATTAAGGCACTCATCGAGAGATTTACGAGACGAACGGAATAAAATCGCGTCGTGCTTGCGATCGGAGGCAGTTGATCGCGCGATTGACAGCGCATCTGTTGACAATGATTTTGCTACCGTTTAATTTTCGCTTTCTCCGCTCCGATCCATTCTGTTTGTCTTGGAGAAAACAATTAACGAAGTCGATGATTCCGTAAAATGAGTTTCGTTCGTGCGTTACCGCGCTCCGCATTACTTTACATATTTTGCTCTTGAGAACTTGAGTGTTTCCGATTAAGGGGATGTCGGAGTCGATCCTGAACTTCGAAAGTGCCGATAACGCAGATTTTGTAGTTCAGAGATTGCTGCCAGATGGCAGTGGATGTCTCGTTACAGCACATCAGCTGCGCGACGTGATTTCAAGCTCAGACATGCGAGCCAGCGTTACCACGTCTAAGGCTACGTTCAGATTCCCCACCCGGGTGTATTCTATTACTAGAAGTGCTATAGTATATGTCACATATACTATAGTGTTTCTAGTAATAGAGTGCACCCTGATGAGGAATCTGAACGCACCCTAAGATGTAGGCAGCGTTGCCACATCTAAGATGCAGTGCGTGCGGCACAGCGTATTGTACTTATGCTGTCTGCCTATGAGGAGATGCCATAACTTATTAAATCGATTTCCGAACGAGTCATAGCACGTTCCATAGCTGCAATGTTGAGCATCAACATTCTAACTGGGTTTGTACAAGTGGATCTTCGTTTGTAAGAAATAATAGTATAAAGTTTGGATCGCGGAGCTGTAACATATATAGGGCTAAAGTCGCGGCTCCCTTTCAGTGAGACGGTGTAGCTGAGCGAACTAAACTTTACGCGTCGAACATTTTTAGGCCAGCGACGAGCGTTCGGATACCGTCGACGACTCGTCCATGGGTGGTATTTTTTTTTATTTTTTCTTACATTAGGACATGCAATTAATGCTTTCCCAGTATAATACATTAGTTTTGCATATGTTTTTCGTTTTTATGCTATTAATCAGAGATAATTTAGGAGGTATCAGGCTTGTTTAACGTTAACATTACACACATAATACACACATAATTTGCATTGCTTACAATCGCATATATTTTTAATACAGCATTTTCTCATCAAAACATTGTATACAATATTGTTACATAATAAAATGCTTGTAAAACTTACACGTTATAGATTTGTTTTTTTGTCACAATGTTGCGGGTGGAATGTTATATAAAAACATGCATACAGTTAGTACAAACATTTGTAATGTTTTCCTTGTTTTACAGCATTCCATCCGCAACATTGCGACAAAATATTTGAAATTTATAACGTGTAAGTTTTACAAGCAAGTTTTATTATGTGACAATGTTGTATACAATGTTTTGATAGGAAAATGATGTACAGGGTGTGGCGTCAAAATCCGGACAAATTATACATTTTTTCCAAACATATTTTTTATTGCAAAAACGAAAAGCCTTACTTTATAAAATTTGTTTAACCACATTGTTTGTAAGGCCATAAAGAACACATTTACTCAATATATCCCCCGCTTGCTTGAATGACCGCCTCCATTCTCAGTCTGAAGCGTGCGCAGGCGTGCTTAATATGTTATAGTCCATATCGGTGAATGCCGCTTCAATAGCGGCTCTCAATGATGCGATGTTTGGATGTCTGGACTTGTTTGTGGCCCTTTCAACTACGCTCCATACATAGAAGTCCAAAGGATTCAAATCTGGGCTGTTGGGAGGCCAGAATTCTTTCGACCAAAACATGTCGACGTTGTCCGACAACCAATTTTGCACCAAATGACTTGTGTGGGCGGGCGCACCGTCCTGCTGGAAAACATACGGCTTTCTAGACGACACAGTTTCCATCCACGGTTTCACTACATTTGTCAGAACATGCAAATAAACTTCTTTTGTGACATTGTCCCCTTTGTTAAAGAAATGCGGTGGCATGACATAACCCTCACTGGATGATGTTGCAAAACCTTCGTTGGACTTCTCCGACTCATTGTACTTTGCGATGACATCATACACAGTCGATCTCGGGTACCCGAAGAACAGAATGATTTCTCCCGCCGAGCGCTCAGCGCGAACACTTTCGATAATCGCGGCTCTTCGGTTATACTCCGCACTTAATTTCAACATTACGACTGTTTCGAGGTTATGATGGTTTAGTACGTGCGTCAAGCTATTTAAACGCTAAACGCGACATCTACCAGTGACATAGAACGGCGAGAATTTCAAATTGAATTTTCCGGATTTTGGCGCTGCACCCTGTATTAAAAAGATATTTCATTGTAAGCGATGCAAATTATGTGTGTATTATGCGTGTAATGTTTACGTTAAACAAATCTAACACTTCCCTAATTATCCCTGATTAATATAAAAACGAAAGATATATTCAAAACTAATGTATTATATTACATGTATAAAAGCATTAATTACATGTCCTAAAGTAAAAAAAAATAAAAAAAAACATCGCACATGAACAAGTCGTCGACGGAATTCGAACGCCCGCCGCCGGCTTAAAAATATTCGGCGCGTGAGCTTTAGTTTGCTCAGTCACGCTGCCTCGCTGAAAGAGAGCCACAACTTTCGCCTATGCACGCTACAACTCCGCGACCCAAATTTATACTATTATTTCTCACAAACAAAGGCCCACTTGCACAAATCCCATTAGGATATTGATGCTCAACATCGCAGTTATCAAACGTGCTATAACTCGTTCAAAAATCAATTTAGCAGGTTGTGGCATTTCCTTGTCAAATATGGCACTTCTGATGCAAGCGTTTATCCCCATCCACTTGCACGCACATACACATACAAATATTAAACACGCTTGGTCTATTCATGAAATATATTCTTCGGCCCCCAAGTATCGATTATATTTATACACGGTTCTCGAATGTGTGTGCTATCAGCAGAATTAGAAAGTAAAGCGTTACTTGTGATATTATTATTTTTATTATATAAACGTAATGATACATTTTATATTTCTTGAAGTGAAAAGTAGCAATATTTTCTCTCAAGGTAGTGAAAATAGTGTCAGTCGAAATCAAAAAAGTAAATATTTCATTTAAAATGTGAAATGCATTTTGATTCCATACGAATAAATGTTTTCATCGATTCAAATGCACAAGATTTACTTTTACTTTCGACTGAAAATAATCACTCAATAGTTGAAAGAAGACCATTCTATAGGAGTGTGCTTTACCTTACATGTATATCTGGCAACAAGTATTATTGAAGGCAAGAGAACCATACATGTAAACCATGGGCAAAAAGCACACGTATAACAAAAATTTCTGTACAAGTATTTACTGACAAGCAGTACATGTCAAATAAGACAAGAGTAGCAATAACAATTGACAAGTACCATACATCTAATAAGTTATCTCTGCTTGTAATTACTGCGAAGCAGCACACGTCAAAAAAAAAACGACTCTGACAATAGTTACTGACAAGCAGCATACGTAAAATAAGGCACCTCTACTTGTCATTAGTGCAAAATACCTCACGTCAAGTAAGACGACTCTGCTTGTAACTACTGGAAATCCAAATAGAACACAAAGTCATATAAATGTCAAAATGACATATAAACGTCATATAAACAAAGTTATACAAAGTCATATAAACGTCAAATTACATAAGAGTAATGTCATTTTGACGTGAAACGATACTATTTTCATGACAATTTAATGACAATGATGTCCAAATAATATCATGTTGACATCAAAATTATTTTGTGTTCTACCTGGGAAGCAGCTCACGTCCAGTAAAACGACTCTGCTTGTAACTGGAAAGCAGCTCGCGTCGAGTAAGACAACTCTGTTTATAACTACTAGGAATCAGCACACGTCAAAAAAATAGGACTCTGACAGTACTTACTGACAACTAGCACACATCTAATTAGACGACTTGGATAGTAACTGACAAACACCATACACGTCAAAATAGACGCATGTGCCAATTGTTACTGACAAGCAGCACATGTCAATAAGACGACTTTGCGAAGTAAGAAACATAACTAAGGTTGCGTTCCAAAACGTCCTTTTTGAGGAAATTTTACTCGATATTCTATAATATATGTAACGTGAACTATAGTTATTGAATAAAATTTTCCTCAAAAAGAACGTTTTGAAATGCAACCTAAAAATATGCATCTGGCAGTAAATACTGATAAACAGTACACGTTTAAAAAGACGCCTCTGTTCCTAATTTATATTTATAATAACAATATATTACGTACATACATTGTAATTTCGCTCTTCGCCCCCGCATGAGCGTTAATTTTGTCTTTCTATCAGAACTGTTTTACTATTCTCGGAAACCGATCATGTGTCGTCTGTTGTCGTCTGTCATTTCTAACATGCAGACAGCATAAGTACATTGTCTGCAGCGCAGCACACACAAGCGAAAAACTGTGTCCGTGTGGACTGCCCGTCACGAACTGTAGCACTGTAGTTCGTGACGGGTAGCCAAACATAACGGTTCTTCGTTATGTGCGCTACGCCGCACGTATTTCCTTCTTTCCTTCCGAATTGGTATACAGTCATTATTCTTTAGGACCCTTCACCATTTACAATGTTATGTATTAATGAATAAAGTCTTGGCAGATTCCAAGGCAACTTCCAAAAATCACCGGTCTGAACTTGTTCAGACACGTCTTATCGTACCGGCGGTTAAACCGGAACTACGCCGCACGTACTATATTTATGTTGACTGCGCTTAAGGCCGTTCTACAATTGCGTAAGCGTGGTGTGTACATGATTATAAAAACCAATCTCGATTTTTGACGGTATGCGAATGAGATGCACATGCGAAAATGTATAGTTCACGTTACGTATACTGTACATTTTCCCATGCATATTTCATATATTGTCAAGAATCAGGCCCTTGAAGAATGCAATTAGTAAATAAAACACTCTAATTGGTTCATTCTTACGTTCACTACCACGCTTACGCAACTAATAATGGGCTTTAGGATGAAATTACATGGTGCGTTATAGAACTGGGGCCCGATTCCTGACGGCGTGCGAGTGAGATGTGCATGCGAAGATGTATAATTCACGTTACATATACTATACATACGTTTTTCGCTTGAATATCATCAGGAATCCAGTCTTTGCGGAATAAAGAGTGCGTTATAGAAGCAACCAATCCATCAAAGGAAGCTGCCTTAAGCCAGCGGCACACGATGCTTATTTGTATGCTGGATTGCTTGCTGTATGGAAATACTCTGTTCTGACTGGTGCATTTCTAAAGACGGACCAGTCAGAATAAAGCCTTTCCTTCCAGCAAGCAATCCAGCACAAAAACAAGCATCGTATGCTGGCTTTATAGAAAAAAGCAGAATAACGCTGATTGGTTGGTTCTATGACACACTCTATATTCCGCAATTCTATTACGCACGATGTAATTTCATCTTTAGGGGTGCGTTCAGATTCCCTACTCGGGTGCACTCTGTTACTAGAAACACTATAGTATATGTTACATATACTATTGGAAGTAAGCAGTAAGAAGTAGAAAGTAAGAATAAGAAATTGACCAATCATAGTTGATTATTCTTCTCACATTTGACTGTGGTTGGTCAATTTCTTACTCGTACTTCCTACTTCTTACTACTTACTTTCAATGTAGACGTCCCTTTAGGCTAGTGGCACACAGAAAAACGTAAGAAGTAAGAGGTAATCAGTAAGCAAATTGACCAATCACAGTCGCTGATTCTTCTTATGGTCCAAGAATCAACGACTGTGATTGATCAATTTGCTTACTGCTTCAGTTTTTTGTGTGCCACGGCCTTTAAAGGGACGTCTACATTGGAAGTAAACAGTAAGAAGTAGGAAGTAAGAATAAGAAATTGACCAATCATAGTTAATTATTCTTCTCACATTCGACTGTAGTTGGTCAATTTCTTTCTCTTACTTCTTACTTCTTGCTATTTACTTCCAATGTAGACGTCCCTTAAGGGACATCTACATTGCAAGTAAGTAATAAGAAGTAGGAAGTAAGAATAAGAAATTGACCAACCACAGTCGAATGTGAGAAGAATAATCAACTATAATTGATCAATTTCTTATTCTTACTTTCTACTTCTTATTGCTTACTTCCAATGTAGACGTCCCTTTAGGCTAGTGGTACACAAAAAAAGTAAGCAATAAGACGTAATCAGTAAGCAAATTGACCAATCATAGTCGCTGATTCTTCTTACGGTCTAAGAATTAACGACTGTGATTGGTCAATTTCTACGACTTCTATTGTAGACCCTGCTTCAGAGGTCATTATTTATAACGACTTTCCAACGTTTAATATAATATATTTTGATAGCTGCACCCTGTCTCTAGATTAAATACGATATGCCGTCAGCATAGTATGTATAAGAAAAGACATAGATTCAAACAAAAAAAAATGTTTAAGTTAGCTGTTTGATAGCACAATTCGTACATTATATAAAATTTCTACGATGCATATAAAAAAAAAAAAAA
>NW_022639529.1:967260-967468 GCF_010583005.1 Odontomachus brunneus | reverse complement strand
TCTCTCGATAAGTATTTGTTATAATCGAAGTAACGCGTCTCTAAAGAATTAAATTATGATGGAAACCACTTGAGATAAAATGCATAAATTTTATTTTGATCAAGCTCAGTTTCGCCAAGATGAGAACGGTGCATGAAGCTTCGGTATCGCATTAAAATAAAACTTTAAATAATAAATGTCGTCGAATATCCTGTAGCGTTTGGAGTGC
>NW_022639529.1:959979-967066 GCF_010583005.1 Odontomachus brunneus | reverse complement strand
CATTTAAAAAAATTAATGTGACCTTGACCTGACCTTCGCTACGCAACCCAAGGTCAAACTGATGTGATCAGTAAATACATCTTTTTAAACGCCACAACTTTTGTCTGAAACATTTTTTTGTAAAACTTATATTTTTCCTGATATTCGGGCGTCCCGGTACTTTCCGAACACCCTGTATAAGGATGAGAAAAAAGTATGGAAACCCTGAAAAATCTAAAAAAATATAAGTTTTACAGAAGAATGTTTCAAATAAAAGTTTTAGGATTTAAAAAGGTCTATTCAATAGTCTCATCAGTTTGACCCTGGCTGACATTGTTAAGGTAAAGTCAAAGTCACCTTGAATTTTTTAAATAGAACACCTTATTTTTTATTGCATATTCTTATAGTCCTTCTCAATACCTTTTCAAAGCACTATAATTTTATTTGTTTTGGGTAAGCCGTTTCAAAGTTATTGAGTATTTTATAGTAAGAAGTAAGAGACACCCGAAGACAAAGTCGGAATATGATTCAGCCAACTAAGGCAAGATCGGAGGATGATCCGGCCAACTAAGGAAAGATCGGAGGATGATCCAAGAGCTTAGATCATCCTCCGATCTTGCTTTAGTTGGCTGGATCATATTCCGATCTTGTCTTCGGGTGTCTATTACTTCTTACTGCAAAATACTCAATAATTTTGAAACGGCTGACCCAAAATGAACAAAATTATAGTGCATTGAAAAGATATTGAGAAGGACTATAAGAATATGCAGTAAAAAATAGGGTGTTCCATTAAAAAAATTCGAGGTGACTTTGACTCCACCTTAACGACGCCAGTCAGGGTCAAACTGATGAGACTATTGAATAGGCCCTTTTAAATCCTACAACTTTTATTTGAAACATTTTTCTGTAAAACTTATATTTTTTCAGGGTTTCCATATTTTTTCCTCACCCTGTATATACACATACATTGAAATATTATAAATAGTACACGTATATAGAGGTGAAATTCTGTTGTTCGCACCCTCTTCCCAAAAAAGTTAATTCATTGTTTTCGTACATAATTTCTTAATAAGAAACAATACAAAAGTACAAAAGATATAGAGAAAGAATACAAAAAAATAAAAGATAAGTTAGGTTGGGTTGGTTTTTTTGTAGACGAGGTGCAAGAGGAAAAGCAGAGTTGTGCTCCCTTGCGCATATATTATTTATTATTTATTATATTTCAATATACATTAGGTACAAAAATTAAATTCCATTTATACAAAAATTTTAAAAATAATTTTTTAACAAATAATAAGCGACGTCTAAAGCCTTTTCAATGTCACTGAGTTTCTTTTCAATGTACTATTCCTAATAACATAAGTCAAGAACACACATACACATATACAAAATCCAGGGTTGGGAAGTAACACGTTACTTGTAACGACGTTACTATTTCGTTACTTTTTTTTGGTAACGATTTGGTAACGCCGTTGGTTACTTTTTTGTATCAGGAACGAAAAGTAACGGCGTTACATTTTCTTTAGTAACGAGTAACGAAATTCATCGTTACTTATATCGTTACTTTTTACTATGATGGCTTCTGTACACAGAACGCGGCAACGCTTGCCACGTGATGAAAGTTTGCACATGATAAACAATTAATGTGCTGCTTTCCGTAAAGCCCATTCTACAATAAGCAATAAATCTTAAGTCATAATAAAATTGACCAATCATAGTCGACTATTAGAAGAATAATCCACTGTAATTGGTCAATTTTATTGCGACTTAAAATTTATTGCTTATTGTAGAAAGCCTCTAAAGCGTGATCTACAATGAGAACTTAAGCCATAAAATTTAAGCTTTAATCTCTAAGCCGTAAGAACTTATTTTTCTTATAATTGTGTAACGGGGTCGCTTCTCTCGCCTCGTTCTTTTCCTTGTGTTTTTCTCGCTTGGGTAAGCTCGCCGGCGTCCAGGATCGTAGTAGGAGAGAGAGATGGCAGTAATGCGCTCGGTTTTATCAACTTACAACGAGAGTTTATTAATTTAGTGTACAGCGAGTGATGCGTATACTACGCCGAGGCGCGTGCGATCGGCTTTGCCGATGCAAGTCGGAAGGGTGGGCGGTCGCGGTGGCGGCAGGCCGCGGTCCGGGCTCTGGGCCGCGTCGCTCCTTGGGTTGACTTCCACCCGGCACGTCGTCGCCTGGAACGGTGAGTCGTGGAGTCACGGTCAACGCCCGACACGCTCTCCTCTGAGTTCGATCGACGGCCGAAACCCGGCACGTCGTCGTCTGGAACAAGGTTGGGGAGTCACGGTCGAAGCCCGACACGCTCTCCGCTGAGTTCGATCGGCGGCCGAAACCCGGCACGCCGTCGTCTGGAACAATGTTGGGGAGTCACGGTCGAAGCCCGACACGCTCTCCGCTGAGTTCGATCGGCGGCCGAAACCCGGCACGTCGTCGTCTGGAACAATGTTGGGGAGTCACGGTCGAAGCCCGACACGCTCTCCGCTGAGTTCGATCGGCGGCCGAAACCCGGCACGTCGTCGTCTGGAACTGGTGTGTCTCGAGAGGCTGAGTTCGCGGTGTCACGCTCCCGTGCCGGTCTCCTAGGAGACCGGCGGTGAACTCGTGTCGATGGTTCCGCGAGCCCCCCTTTTATAGCGGCGGCCGCGGAAATTTAACTGCGAGTTGCTGCCTCAACCTCGCGTTCGCGCCGCGTAGCGGCGGCCGGGAGGACTACCGGGCTCCCGGCGTGCTAGTAGTCTAACGGGTGTCGGGCAGCGAAATTAAGCACAGCAGGGAGAACGTAATATAAATATATTTTAATTTCGACAACGGTCGAGAACAACGAAAGGCAAACAGACTTGAACGTGGAGATTGTTTAAGTATATAGGAACGAGGTGGGAACGCTTCGTTACAATTGACTGTGATTGGTCAACTTCTTACGACTTAGGATTTAAAACTTAAATTTTATGGCTTAAGTTCTAATTGTATACCATACTTAAGGGGCGTCGCACACGAATTGACATAACAGTAACGTAAGACGTACCGTAAGAATTGACCACTCACTTTGAGTATCGTCGAACCATTAGGTCGCCATTTTTGTGAATACTCGATTGTAATTGGTCCATTTTCACGGTACGTATTACGTTACTGTTATGTCAATTCGTGTGCGGAGCCCCTAAAGCCTATTCTACAATTGCGTGAACGCGTTTGTAAGTAGTTGTAAGTGATTACGACAACCAATCACTGTAAAGCAATCAGTGAATAAAGCATTCGGATTGGTTGACTCTTACGTTCATAACTACGCTTACGCAATTGTAGAATGGGCTTAAAGCCCATTCTACATTTGTCGCAATCGCAAGATCGCAAGGAAATTGTACCAATCATTATTAATTATTCTTCGATCGCAAGAAGAACAATCGACTATGATTAGTCAATTTCTTTGCAACCTTGTGACTTGCGACTAATGTAGAATGGACTTTATGTCGTTATGCAATAATGTGTGCTTCCCGCTTAAATATCTTATATTTTGTCTTTATATATGTATAATTTATGTACTGTCTCTTCTACTATTCGTTTTATATGCCGATTTTAACTTTTTTTTTTTTTATAAAAGTAACGGAAAGTAACGATTTTTTAATCGTTACTTTTCAAATAACGGTAACGCGTTACTTTTTAGAATGAGTAACGAGTAGCGGTAACGAGTTACTTTTTACTGCAAGTAACGGTAACGGTAACGCGTTACTTTTAAAAAGTAACGTTCCCAACCCTGACAAAATCATAGGAATCGGGTCTTCTATTCAGTACTTTTACCAAAAATATATAAAATGAGTTCGGTTAGATTAATTCTTTTTGAGTAAAAGGTTCAGAAGAGAACGGAGCTTTTCCTTTATTCATAAATATATATTGTTTACCATATTTTAATGTACACTGTGCGCAAAAATGACGTTCAATTTATAAAACTTTTTTGTACGCTTATATAGCTTTTTGCAGACAAGCTTCCTGTTCTTAATTGAGACTAAGTTTAACTAAATTTATATTTAAGATATGATAAACAGCTCTCTAGATATATAATCAATATAAATTTATAATAAAAGCAAATAAGAGCCAACGCTGGTATAATGAGAGTTGCAATAAGCAATAATATTTACTGCATAAAATCAATTACATTAATGTATATGTTTGGACGCAATTTATACAATTAACGCAAAACATAATTTACATATGTTTCGGTTCTTAGTTTGGATCCTTTTCAGTGTTTTCCATAAAACAAGTAATATTTAGCAATAATAATAATTAGCAATAAATCGTAATGTCCAAAAAATTAATCTTTTACAGCTAATTTCGCTAGTAAATTATAATCGAAGATGAAACGAATTACAAGTGTCAACTATAATGTTAATCGTGTTACTTGGAGCGATAATAAAAATATTGTCAACATATCTAATGTAATGACCGGTATACAAAAGACGTTTGAGAGCTTTATTCTCTAAATCTTACTCTAAAACCAAACTACAATACCAGATAATAGTGGAGAGACCATCGGTGTACTAAATGTCTGTAAAACATATCATTAAAGGATTTCCCTGATGTGACAGGGCCTAAAGTAAAGTGATTTTTAGGAATTTTTAAAATAAAAGCAACAAAATCAATTGATATAACATTTCGTATATATTGTACTACATTTAAAGAATATATCAAAATTTTTTCAAATATGTATAAATATGTATTTATAAATATGTATTTATAAATATATATAAATAACAGCGTCTAAATTTTTCATTAGATTATTTGTAGAATCTTTTTGTAAGATTAAGTAAGTGTTAGTTTAGCATGTCGTTTATCTTCATGATATTGTCCCTGTTCGGGCGCCAATGTAACGGGGTTTCGTCTCTTGCCTCATTCTTTTTCCTGCGGTTTATCGCTTGAGTAAGCTCGCCGGCGTCCAGGATCGTGATAGGACAGAGAGATGGCAGTAATGTGCTCGATTATGTTAAATTACAACGAGAGTTTATTGCTTTGGCGTACAGTGGGTGGGGCTTTTATACTGCGCCCGAGGCGCGTGCGATCGGTGTTGCCGGTGCGACTCGGAATGGTGGGCGGTCGCGGTGGCGTCAGGCCGCGATTCGGGCTCTGGGCCGCGTCGTCCCTCGGGTTGACTTCCGCTATCCCAGATGCGCTCTCCCCGGCGCTCGCTCGAGGCGCCGAAATCCGACACGTCGTCGTCTGGAACGGTGTGTCGTGGAGTCACGGTCGAAGCCCGACACGCTCTCCTTTGAGTTTGATCGACGGCCGAAACCCGGCACGTCGTCGTCTGGAACGGTGTGTCGTGGAGTCACGGTCGAAGCCCGACACGCTCTCCTCTGAGTTTGATCGACGGCCGAAACCCGGCACGTCGTCGTCCGGAACGGTGAGTCGTGGAGTCACGGTCGAAGCCCTACACGCTCTCCTCTGAGTTCGATCGGCGGCCGAAACCCGGCACGTCGTCGTCTGGAACGGTGAGTCGTGGAGTCACGGTCGAAGCCCTACACGCTCTCCTCTGAGTTCGATCGGCGGCCGAAACCCGGCACGTCGTCGTCTGGAACGGTGAGTCGTGGTCGTGGTCGGGGCCGCCGGAGGACATAATGGTAGCTGAAGGCGGGCCGACAAGTCGGTCCCAATGAGCATGTCCTCGATCAGGTCCGGCATTACGTAAAAATCGTGGCTGACTACGCGCTGCCCCACTTGCAGCGGCAGCCGCACAGTTCCAGCGAGGAAGACGGCCGTCCCATTCGCCAGCCTGATCTCTTTTTCCTCGAGCCGTGGCGTACAGCGCAATTGCCGCGCCAGGTCGGCAGTGCTGTGGTTAATGAAGGAGGCCTTCGCGCCGGAATCTATGAGGGCCCGCACGGCCTGTCCCCGCAAGCGGACGATGGCGAACGGGCGCGGCTCGTACTCTATGTGGACTCCGTCATGGACCGGGGCTCGGCCTGGTACACCCCGGCCCGGGTGGCGTTTCCCGGCCGTGGATGGCATTCTCGGGTCAGGACTCCATCCTTGCCACACTCTGAGCAGAATTTCCGGGCGGGTCGTCTGCAGTCGGTTCGCCTATGTCCCCGCTCCTTACACCTCCAGCAACATTCCTGGCGGTTATATGCTGCGGTTAAGGTGGAAGGCCGCGGTCGTTCTGGAGGCCGGCGGATTTGACCGATTGCTGTGATTGCCTCAAATTCCGCCGTCCGTGAGCCTAGCTCGGCGAGTGTCCTGACATCATCTCGTCGTTCGTAAAGTTTGTACTCGGGTAGGAGGCCCTCGTATAGTTGTTCGACTTGTTCGTCTGCCTCCAGGCGGCCGGCTCGCCGCATGAGGATGAGCACCGCTGTGGCGTACTTAGCGTATGGCTTTCCCTCCAGCTGGCGCCGATGTTGTAGCTCCCGTACCAGTTGGGCCCAGTAGCGCCGTGGCAGGTATTGTTCCCGAAAGGCGCGGACAAAATCCTCCCAGTGGGTCCAGCTGGCGCGGTGATTTCGATACCATAACAGAGCGTCGTTACGTAGGAGCTCTGGCAGCCCGGTTAGCATTTGGGCTTTGGTAAGTCCGTATCCAACCTGTAGTTCCTCTATGCGTTCTAGGAATGCGACGGGATCTTTGCCGTCGAATCGGCATCTCCATTTCCGAATTTGGTTAATAGTGTCTACCGTGCTGGATGCTTCGGACGGGGCAGGACTAGGGGCTCGTATGACTTTACGGTTCGCTTCCTCCGCATTAACGACGGGTTCCGGGATTCGGAATTGCTCCGGGTGCTGTCCGACATAGCTGCCCATATTTCGTCTCATCTCGTCCAAGGTGCCTTCCGTGCTGATATCGTATTCCTCCAGTAGCTCCGCTAGTTGCTCTTTACTCAAGGTGTATATCCACCCCTTCCTGACCACCCCTTCCATGGCCCTGGGTCTTCCCGCTTGGGCCGCCGTTCCTCTCGTTGCGCCTGCCCTTCTCTCTCTCTTTCTCTCTCTGATTTTCCTTTTTGTCAAAGTCCCTGTTCGGGCGCCAATGTAACAGGGTTTCTTCTCTTGCCTCGTTCTTTTCCTGCGGTTTATCGCTTGGGTAAGCTCGCCGGCGTCCAGGATCGTGATAGGACAG
>NW_022639529.1:959656-959969 GCF_010583005.1 Odontomachus brunneus | reverse complement strand
TGTAACGGGGTTTCTTCTCTTGCCTCGTTCTTTTCCTGCGGTTTATCGCTTGGGTAAGCTCGCCGGCGTCCAGGATCGTGATAGGACAGAGAGATGGCAGTAATGTGCTCGATTGTGTTAAGTTACAACGAGAGTTTATTGCTTTCGCGTACAGTGGGTGGGGCTTTTATACTGCGCCCGAGGCGCGTGCGATCGGTGTTGCCGGTGCAACTCGGAATGGTGCGCGGTTGCGGTGGCGGCAGGCCGCGATTCGGGCTCTGGGCCGCGTCGTCCCTCGGGTTGACTTTCCCTATCCCAGATGCGCTCTCCCCGG
>NW_022639529.1:958721-959646 GCF_010583005.1 Odontomachus brunneus | reverse complement strand
ATTTTCTGATCAATAATCAGTTTAAATACGTTAGCATTAATATTTAACTCTAAGGTAATACACTGCAAATCCCAATGTGTCAATTTGACTCATCTTATTTGTATAATTTCCAGAAATCATTTTATCCATATTACTTTAACACATACAAGTTTGTAATATGTTCCCACACAACGTCTGAAAGATGTCTTATGTCCCGATTTTAGACGTTGTATAAGTTTGTTTTATTTTGTACTCACTAAAAATGAGAATACATCTTGGAGACGTATAACAAGATAAAGTACTTCGTTATCAAACGTTTACAATGTATTATAAAAATACGTTTACTCTTTATTTACACATTTCAACAGCTTGACACGTTAAATGATTTTTACACGATTAGGAAATTATAAATCGTGAAGGATTTTTATGAAAGTAAATTACACAAAGAAAGAATGCAAACACTAATCTGCAAATGCATTCTATTTATATTCGAAATAAGTAATGATTTTAATTGAAATGAGAAACATGTTATATTTAAATATAATGAAAATCACAAAATTGAAAACGGATGTAAATCATAGCTACATTGTCAACTCAAGTGTTATTTTGACTAAATTCTTTTTTTACACGTTTCTTATGTTTTAAATTACGCTATTTTACATGCTCAAACGTATTAAATTATAATTTACACGTCTTAAACGTGTCAAATGACATGATTTAATATACTAAAGAGCATTTAAAAGGAGTCCAATCAAATTATCCATTTATGTCCTTTAAGATAACGCATTTGCAGTGTAGTCATTTGTGGCTTCCGAATTTAATCTATGGATCAGAAGAAACATTACCCTCACAGCACCGAACATTGCAGTAAGGTTATGGATAGGTTATAAGTTTACACATTTTAATGAGCATGTTACTGCAATCTGCCATTATCTGCCTTATAAGG
>NW_022639529.1:958632-958711 GCF_010583005.1 Odontomachus brunneus | reverse complement strand
TGTCCGCTCTTGTAAAAATTAAGTTATCAATGTTTTTAAAAAAAATATGTAAGTGTCAGCTAATATTTAACAGACAAAT
>NW_022639529.1:958538-958622 GCF_010583005.1 Odontomachus brunneus | reverse complement strand
AGTGTTATCTTTGTCCGCTCTTGTAAAAATTAAGTTATCAATGTTTTTAAAAAAAATATGTCAGCTAATATTTAACAGACAAAC
>NW_022639529.1:957596-958528 GCF_010583005.1 Odontomachus brunneus | reverse complement strand
TTTCAAGACCGTCTTAAGTAATGTCTTAAGATGCGAATACAGCTCTGTGATTGGTTCATGACATCTTAAGACAGTACTTAAGATGATCTTAAATATAAGATCGGACTATGAATACCCTAGTATCAGTTGAAGAAATAGCGCAGCAACCAAGATGATAGACTAGGAACTTAGAAGTATTTGAGTTCTCAAGTTCGCGTCCGACTAGTACTGAGTAAATTTTTAGATGTGAAAATAGTGAGAAATGAAATAAAAGAGCTAAATTTCATTTAAAATCAATATAAATTGACTAAGCTGAATATAAATAATATTTTTTTATCAAAAATTTCTTATTAAAAATATTTAAAGGTACTAGGCATATTATATTAACTTTAATATAACGTTCCGTATAAGGTTTTTGTAATGTTAATGGAATGAGCATGGACGAACATTTTCATGTTATTAGAAGTGACAGGTTTATTAACTTCCGTGTAATGTTATCATCTTACAATTTAAGGTTGTTGTAACCTCATGGCAATATTAATGTGCTGTGAGGGTAGTGTTGCGATAATCGTGCGATTTATTATTAGTTATTACTATTTATTGGACTATTTTTCTTATAAAAAACACCACAGAAGGTTCAAACCGAGGATCGAAATGTGTATAAATTGTGTCCGAACTTATGCATTAATATAATTGATTTTATACAGTAAATATTGTTGCTAATTGTAACTCTAATTATATCACCAGCGTTGGCTCTTATTTGCCTTTATTATATTAATTAAATTTATATTGCACAAAGAACAAACTGTAAAATCACATCACAATTGCCTTTTTCAAAAATTTCGACTGTTTGAGATCATAATTTTCTTTGCGTTTTCTAAAAGTTTCATTTCTAACAGTCATCTAGCATATACACGCAAATATAATTTTAGCTAAAATTAGCTAAAATTATC
>NW_022639529.1:956975-957586 GCF_010583005.1 Odontomachus brunneus | reverse complement strand
TATTTTGTTTTTATGTATATTTCGTTTCCGTTTTTGACTCCTGTTATTCGCCGTCAACCTTGCGAGTTGTTTGAGATCTTAATAGAATATTTTTCTGAATTATTCTAAATTGTTTAATACTGTTCTAAATTGTATGATTACTTAAGTGCACAATAATAATTTTCTGATCAATAATCAGTTTAAATACGTTAGCATTAATATTTAACTCTAAGGTAATACACTGCAAATCCCAATGTGTCAATTTGACTCATCTTATTTGTATAATTTCCAGAAATCATTTTATCCATATTACTTTAACACATACAAGTTTGTAATATGTTCCCACACAACGTCTGAAAGATGTCTTATGTCCCGATTTTAGACGTTGTATAAGTTTGTTTTATTTTGTACTCACTAAAAATGAGAATACATCTTGGAGACGTATAACAAGATAAAGTACTTCGTTATCAAACGTTTACAATGTATTATAAAAATACGTTTACTCTTTATTTACACATTTCAACAGCTTGACACGTTAAATGATTTTTACACGATTAGGAAATTATAAATCGTGAAGGATTTTTATGAAAGTAAATTACACAAAGAAAGAATGCAAACACTAATCTGCAAAT
>NW_022639529.1:956218-956965 GCF_010583005.1 Odontomachus brunneus | reverse complement strand
CTTCTATCTTACCATTCAATATCAATATGCGATATTTGTTCCTCAGGACATATTTCAGGTAATTTCCCTGTTTTCATTATTATGAGCAGTTCCTTACTCATTGGCTCTCCGTAAGACCTGTTCATTGATTTGCCGTGTGGCTCGAGGTATTTTAAGAATTTACCGATAAATACACATTTCGAGGGCTTCAATTCGATTTATTATTGTTATTTTGAGGGTGCATACTTTTATCCCATACAACATTATAGACAAAACATAACCGCCATTTGTTATCTAAGTTTTAGATTAAGATTGTCTTTGCAGAAAAAGAATTTCATCCTGGAAAATATTCAGAACATTGCAATTATTCACTTTATTTTGGACTTTGGATAAAATTGATCGGTGATTTATTCTCTTCAAGTATGTGAAGTTCTGAGCTCGTTGTACTAGCCGATTATTTGGTTGCAATTCAGCCGTAAAATGGTGAGCTTAACTGAAGACCATATATTTGAATTTATTCATATTTATTTTAATGCTCATGCCTGCTTTGCTGGTCTTAATATATATTTCTTGTAGATTGTATGAACTATCATTTGATGGTTCATAGTATGAAATGACAGTGCCATTAGCATATCTAATGACACTGAAAAGTTTTTATTAATTTTTATACTATAAAGTTGTCTTTCGAGTACTGTTTTAAAGACATAATCCGAATATGCAAAATATGCATGCTAAGTTTTTGTACTTTGTTTTGATCTTAATTAAAAG
>NW_022639529.1:950338-952058 GCF_010583005.1 Odontomachus brunneus | reverse complement strand
ACTGGATAATAAGTAATTATCAATGATTCTTATGATATTTCTATAAGGGAAGCCGCGACATATGGCGCGTGATCATGCACGAATCTTCTTTGAATAATAAGTTACAATTTTAGTGGTTGTTCGCAAAATGGTAGGGGAATTTTTTATTCAGTTTGACCTAATTCACCTGTACATCGCGACTTCTTTGTGAGTTATTGAACATTCTGTATAGAAGAAGTAAGCTCCTATTTCATATTACATGTGTGTACTCCCACATAATCGCTTACTTTACCCTATATTATTTAGATATTCGTGCGAAGAACGCATAGCGTTTTCCTACACATAGCGTAGGAAAAAAGGACGCGTGGATCCGTGCACGTACGCACCTACGTGCATTCATATACAGTGTGTCCCAAAAGTCTCACAACCTCTAAATATTAAAAAAAATATGCATTTTCGAAAAAAATGCTTAATACAAAAGTTATAGGGTCTAAAAAGATGTATTTACTGATCTTATCAGTTTTGACCTTGGGTGGCGCCGCCAAGATCAAGTCGAGGTCAACTTTGCTTTTTTAAATAGAAACATATATTTTTTATTACGGAATTTTATTCTACGTAAAGAAACAAACAACTTTTGTTTGAAACAAATTTTTTATATCTCCTCTATTTTCTAAGATATTTACGGAAATATCTACAAAATTATTGGTTTCAATAGTTTTTTACTCGAATTCTATCAACTTTACCAAAAAATATCAAGAGATAAAAATTGTTTATTTTCTTTTTATAGAGCTCTGAGAATTTCTTCAGAATTTTATATCAACTTTTTAGTACTTCAAGAAAATGCAAAAAAATGCAGTACTAAAAAGTTAATTAGAAAATTTTGAAAAAATTCTCAAAGTTATATGAAAAAAATAAATAGACTTTTGGGATACACTGTATACTGTACCAACTAGTACAGTTGGTTTTTCAAGTCAGCGGGCAATCAAGAGACTAAGCCGCCCTATTTTTGAGCGAAGATTACTTTTTTATTTTATTTTGCCGACGGTTTATTTTTTTACCTCTTTTCCCTTTCCTTTTCCGCTGATTAACATGACCACGATGTAAATTAATTCAATATTGCATGCGAGATATGGACACACACGGCCGCTTGTAGATTGAATCCCGCGGACGTGAACGTGGTCGTCTGGGCAATGACGATACGCGCGTTAGCGTCATTGGAAAAATAGCTTATATCCACGAACGCGAGTGCTTCTCGCTCGCAGATTCTGGGAAAATCTGTGCAAGTCGTTTGTTCATGTTAGTCGGCCATAAGCGATTTGTCGGCCATTCACGTGTATAAATCTTTCGTTTACGCAGAAACACACGGTTTGTCGAAACGCATTTTACGACACTCGCAGAGCGTAGTTATGCGCATCGCGCTACGTATAAAAATGCGGCACTTGATTTATAGAATATTCGGAAAAGTTGTCGAAAGAGGGAGAGAAGTGCGCGATGGACTAGTTGTTTAAACATTTCGTAAAATATTGCCCGACGCTACAGCGCCAAACAACGGTCATTAATTACGACCTCTATTTCGCGCGAAATTTCTCGTAGATAATTTGTAGATATTTGACACTAAATGTCGACATTCTGGACAGCGTGATAAAATAATAAACTCTTCTGACGCGATAATATTGTTGTATCGACGCGGATCGTATATACATGCTAGAGATGTGCAAACTATTTGAATTCGAATCGAATC
>NW_022639529.1:946927-947785 GCF_010583005.1 Odontomachus brunneus | reverse complement strand
GTCCTTGGCGTGAGGACGACTACAACTTTTTTCCATTATTCGTGGTTCTCGATGATTCGGTGATATATTCCTCCGAGATCGTTGCGGTTCGCAGAACCAATGAAATTTTGGAACGTAATCTTCGCTCTCGTTCGTAACCGCTTAGTCACTCTCCTTTGTATACAAATTTCAAACGAAATCAAATTAGATTGCTGAAAGATCTAGAACTTTGTGTGTATGATTAATCTAACGACAGCGACGACTAGATCTGAACTCACGCATCGAACACGTGATTTCGCGATCGAGAATCTTCGACGTGTTGAGTCGATCGCAAGGTCGGATTGCTTTAATTTCGAACAACGCGCGATATGTTAGATGAGTTGTAGTGGCGCCGTTTGCTGTTTTATGCATTATATACGTTAGATCAAACTAAACAAAAAAACATCTTCTATCATTTTTTATCCACATCCTACTACTTTTCAATTTGTCCTGTACTATTTCTCTGTACCTTAGTGTCTGGTTTATTAATATAATACTAGTGAATAAAAAGCTATTTCAAGAAACAGTGAAAAATAAAGGGAAATTTAATATATCTATGAGATACATTGCGACCATTCACGGGAGAAAAATATTACGCCTAACGGAGGGTTAAAGAAGATTTATGCATTATCACGCTCAATTATGTAACGATTTCTTTTTACTAATAACCAGAAATTTATATAGCTATTTGCAAAATGATAAAGGACTTTTTATTCAGTATGATTTGATGTACAAGCATACTCAGAGAAAAATTATATTAAAATCAACAAATATTTCCTAGATGAGTGTCATTAACATATTAGGACCTTAACTTAGTTTCCGCCCGCAAATGTTAGATGG
>NW_022639529.1:945437-945971 GCF_010583005.1 Odontomachus brunneus | reverse complement strand
CATTCACTAATCTAAAATTATATGATTAAACAAACTCTTGAATGAAGTTCGATCATAATTATGCAAATGCTTCGTCCGAATAGAGAATGCAGTCATGTCTCATGCTACTTCCTTTCAACAAACATCTTTAAGGGAATGCCGGAACGAGCGACGAACTTGATAAGTATTGAAAACATGCAGCGATCATCAAAAAGTAGAAAAGTTATCATTTACCGACGTACACATAGATACTTATGGAATAAAGATGATCGTTAAATAGACACCAACATAATACCGCTAACATCTTTTCACAGATGTTATGCAAGTGTGTATGCTACGCTATCATTTCAATTTTCTTACACATAGATATTACGTAAATGTGAATGCCACGTTGCCGATATTCGTATTCTCTCCAAAATAGGCTTTTGCTACACTGAGAGAAAAATGTATGATATTTGGAACTATAATGGCATAGTAAAAAGATTATAGTTAGGAATATAATTTTTATAGTAAATGTTACCATAATATTTGTAATAATTACAATATATGCATAGT
>NW_022639529.1:940983-945063 GCF_010583005.1 Odontomachus brunneus | reverse complement strand
ATTATAATTATTTGAAATAAAAAATATAGTAAGGTAGCAAATATTGAATGGTAAGAGAAATTAACTATTTTATATAGTCAATACAATTGGAATATTTGGCAAATATAGGTATATGTAACTATATTCCCAAAAAGTGCTTTACCATATATAGAGAGTAATAAGATGGTGACTATAAATCTGTGTTCATTCTACTATATCTTTATGTTTAGATGAACTATAAATATATGTTTGAGGCCAAAACAAACTATAAAATATAGTGAGATTATAGTTATTCCAACTATTTTTTCTCTCAGTGTACTTTTCTGGTGAATTTTTCAAACCGCTTGTGTACTGGGTACATCAAAGAAAGAGTTTTTAGAAAAGAGTGTTGTAGGCGCAAGTGTAGTTTGTGAATAATTTTTGAAAAATACGTTACCTATTATTTGAGTTTTTAATATACTTAGCAATGGTAATTTGCGATATCATTTTCATTTCGCACTGATCAATGTTACACTTTATTTTTACACGTAATTTTATCACATAAATTGGAGCAGTCAGTACGCTGTAATTTTTGAAAAATGAAATTAGTGTCACGATAACAATAGTTCCACATCGTTTTCATCCTTAAGGCAGGAATGCCCTATTTCATTTATACATGTACTTTTATTATACAAAAGCATTTTTAATTTGGTCAAGTCAACACAAAGTAAAATTTGTTGGGAAATATCACGTGACGTTGACGTGATACCGACTTTGCAAAACTATTGTCTCGTGCTGATTCAATAAAATTAAAAACCCTTTTGCATGATAAAAATACGTGCGAAAATGTAGCGGAGCATCCATATGAGACGAAAACAATAAGGAACGGTTACTATTATGACAGAATATTTCTGCAAAGATTACTTCTTCCTATCTGCGTCAAATTAAAAACCCTTTTACATGGTTAAAATACATGCGAAAATGAAGAGGAGCATCCCACAATATGAGACGAAAATGATAAGGAACAGTTATCATCACGACATTGAATCTTTCTGTAAAGATTACCTATTTATACCTCCGTCCAATGAAAACCCTTTTGCATAGTGAAAGTACATGCGTAAATGAAGCGGAGCATCCTACAATATAAGACGAAAATGATAAAGAACAGTTACTGTCACGATATCAAATCTTTCTGCAAAGACTACTTCTTTCTACCTCCGTCGAATAAAAAACCTTTTTGCATAGTGAAAGTATGTGCGAAAATGAAGCGGAGTATCTCTCAACATGAGACGAAAACGATAAGAAACAGTTACCATCACGACATCGAATCTTTCTGCAAAGACTATGTGAAAACATTTTGCATGGTAAAAGTATATGCGAATATGAAGCGGACCCGAGTCGAAATTTTGACCCTATGTTGAACTTTGAATTCTACACAGCAGTAAGAGCTAAGATAGCAAAGTAGGTTTAATTCTAATTAATATAATTACTATAATTTAATAATATAATTTATTTAATTTATTAATATAATTTACTCTTTCTTTCCACCTTATGATGTCTGAAATTTCCACTTTCGCTTTTTTAGCATTAAAATAGGTTGCATAATAATAGGATCTTAAGAAGTAAAGTAGATTCAGTTGCGAAACTCTATTGAAGATTTAGCTCCTACATAGAATATATAAATTTTATAAAATTTAGCGGGAAATCGAAAGGTTTCGTTTCGAATCTGAGTTTAATAATTTAAATTATTGTCTTTAATTTGATGAAATTTAATTTGTCGTCTTGTCAACGACAAACGCGTATGCATAAGAAAATACCTCCGAAGAGAAAGTATGTCGTATATAATACGATATAACAAGTTATAAAGTATATTAAACCAATAGTATATATAGAGCATACATTGGGTATATATAAATCATATCTAGAGTATAAAAAAAGCATATATAACATTTACCGAACATATAAATATGACATGTTGAAATATATCAGTTTAGTGTATCATCAAGAAATAATCCAATGAGAAGGAAACATGTCGAAATTTCAATTGGCTATTGTTATGTAAGAATAATCCAAATAAAAAAATTATAAGCTTTTATCAACGGATACTCCATTCATATCTTTTTAATCGAAACAAACAAATTCAAGCCTTATAGAGATATTTGAAATGAATTAAGAAACTTTCTTTTCTACCAGTCACGTCTTTTTGCATATTTTTCTAAGGATTGAGCTAGTCAGTATTCTTAAAGAAACATTAATGCTTGACTCGTTGAACTATTACGAAAATCTCAGAACTAAATTCTTTGGTTGGATCATTCTTACATAACTCTGGCGAATTGCAAATTCCAATTCTTCCTTTACTTCCCATCGAACCCAATACGATTTATGTCTACGTGCATGCAATCTACGTAAAGTGACGCATTGTGTCTACTATATGAACATTTAAATTGAGCGCTCACCATTACGCGTCGTCCCACGTTGTCCAGGGTTCACCAGCCATCCTGTCGCTGCATCTGATTCTGCAATGATCCTCGCGTCCCACGTCGCCTGTAATTCACTCCCGACCACGATAATCTAACAGAGGTTTCACGAAAAATCCCGTCTCTCTTGGGGGATACACTCCGAGATGCGAATTGCGTATGAAATATCACGAATTGCGTCTTCGAGAAAATGTCGGCCTTTTGGATAACGACGAGTATGTTCGACGAATTCAACAACGGTCCGATTGAGTTGTAGTGTTTCACTTTGATGCACGCGCGACGCGATTCGCTTACAAAGAAAACGGAATCCGCGAGCAAAGGGAACACGCGATGCGAAAACCGATCTCGCGAAATCTTTCGACGTGTGAGCGAAATAATGTTAAACAAAGTTCTGTGCGAAATTCTCACGTACGGAATATCCCTAATATAACGTTTCGATAATGCAGCGTAGTAGGCTGCAATACATCTCCGCAATATTTTTCCGGATAACTGCTCCGCAATATATTTGCGAAGACAATTCCGTAATACTTTTGTAGATAACAACTCCAGAATACATTTGCGAAGACAATTCCGCAATATTTTTGGGAGTAACAACTCCGCAATATTTCTGCGAAGTTCGCTCGCGATTTTTCCGCAAGTACAATTTGGTGAAATTCGCAAAAATATCAAATTAATAATCGCGAATGCGAGCGTGAATGAAAAATCAAAAACTATGAAAATTGTGACAATAGAGATAAAGATTCTGTTCAAATTTCACACAAAAAAATGTTACCGCGTGTATATGGGAGCTGTCGTCCGCACGGATGGCGGGCGGCGGGCAGCCGTGCGCCAGGCGCGTTCCGCTCGCGGGCGACTGCCGCTCGCCGCAGCTTCACGCCGTCGCCGCTACGCGGCAGCGTGCCGAGCCGAGGCCGTTGCTCGCAGTTAAATTTCGGTGCGGCGCCTATATAAGACGCCACGGGCGCCGACTCTACGCCTTTTGACTGCATTAGCGCATCGGGTCACTGCCTCGCAGAGGTATTATTTTGTACTCTATCTAGCTTCATATCGCCTTCTTGAGTGCGTAAGCACGTTGGGCACTTGCCTCGCCAGAAGTATACGTGTGCACGTCTGCATTGATCATCGCTGCCTTCAGAGTGTCATAACACGTTGGGATTCTGGTTTAGGTCTTCGCACCCTTTTAGAGTGCGCTTGCACGTTGGGCTCTCGCCTCTAGAGTGTCCGAGGACACGTTGGCGTTTGTGTTACGAAGTGTATGGTAACTCCACAGATCTCTACCTTCTCAATACGATCGAGGATTAAGAGAAGGCTTCGCGCGACCACTTCGGATTACCTTGACGCTTCCACCCCGGTGGACGTCTCTCTTTGCGACTTCTCCCGTATTGCATATACCGGGTATCAGCGCCAACAGAACTTATTACGGTCGAGCTCACGACTCCGCGCGAGTTGTACTCAGGAACTCTGCTGCCAGGGACGCAGCATATACACGCGAACCAAGCTCGCCTTCACGTCCGCTTAGGACTTAGCTGCTGACAGGGACGCAGCATATACAGGGTGAATATTATATACCGGAACACCTGAATATCTCGAAAACAAAGCGTTGTATAAAAAAATGTTAAATACAAAAGTTGTAGGGTTTAAAAAG
>NW_022639529.1:936565-940973 GCF_010583005.1 Odontomachus brunneus | reverse complement strand
AAGGCGGAATTACACTACCGGTTGCGGGCTCTGTTGCGGTTGAGGTTACGGTTGATGGTTGCGGGTTGACCGATCACACTACAAACTGGCTGATATTGGTCTGTTCTTTTCAGCTGCACTGGTGCAATAAATTAGAGTGAAATAGTGTGCTGAGCCAAATATTGAAGTCGTGAAGTTGTATTATCACCTATTTTTATTATAAATCAACAATGTCAAATATTATTGAATTGTTAATAAAAAAACATAGATATAGACTTTCGTGTGCATGTCTGCTGCTTCTAATAGCAATAAATAAGGAAAAATATCGATTAAAACGTTCTGTGTGGGTTAAGCCGTATTTTTTAAAAAGAAAAAATATTAGTATGCATAAAAATTTATTTCTAGAGCTTGCACTTGAAGACCCGAATCGATTTCGTAGGTAGGTAAAATGTAATTGTTACTAATTTATATACGTTAAATAACCGTGAGAAAGTGTGCAGAAGAATTACTTTGATTAGAAAGTAATGATGATTTGAAAGTAATGATGATTAACAATTGTTTGCAGATGTTTGCGCATGGATACTGATACTTTTGAATATCTTCTTGAAAACATTACACCTCTCATTGAAAAGAAGACGACACATTTGAGAGAATGTATACCTCCTGCTGAGAGACTCTCCGTCACTCTGCGGCATTTGGCTACTGGTATGTTACACAAATATGAATATAATACATATATATATCTTTTCTTATAAAATAATTAATTTTTATTTTATTAATAGGAGAATCACAGGAATCACTTTCCTTGCAATTTAGAATTGCACAAAGTACTATATCAAAAATAATAAGGGAAGTTTGTGCAGCACTGATCTATGTTTTGAAAAATACATTTCTTCGAATGCCAACATCTGCAGAAGAGTGGAGCGTTGTTGCTGAAGATTTTGGAAGGAAATGGAATTTTTATAATTGCATTGGTGCGATAGACGGCAAACATATACGAATAGATCCACCTGTATCATCGGGTTCAGCCTACTACAATTATAAAGATTTTTATAGTATTGTATTACTTGCTGTCGTTGATGCACAGCTGAGATTTATTTATATCGATTTAGGCACTAATGGGAGAATGAGTGATTCTTCTATATGGAACAAATGCAGTCTCAAATCTCATTTACGCAGCAATAATCTTCCTTTGCCTCAGCCATCTTCACTTCCTGAGTCTGACATTAATTTTCCTCATGTACTAGTTGGTGATGAGATTTTTCCTCTGACAACTAAGCTACTTATTCCATATCCAGTAGATCAATGCTGTAATCGTGTTGACAGGAAGATCTTTAATTACAGGTATCATATAAATTTGTATATTTATACTATTAAATCTAAATTATAAAATTGCATAATAATGTATGTTATATATGTTAATGGTAATAAAAAGAAATATGTGCTGCATTATTTTTATAGACTGTCACGTGCCAGACGCTGTTCGGAAAATGCATTTGGAGTGTTAGGTGCACGATTTCAGATATTTAGAACAACTATGAGATATGATCCTGAAGAGGCAATTCGAATTACAATGGCATGTTGCTGTCTTCATAACATGTTACGTAGTCAATGTACAGGCCGTGCTATGTATACCCCATCAGATTTTCTTGATGAAGAGGACATATTAACAGGTTTGATAAGAACAGGTGAATGGAGGCAACAAGTAGCCAGCGGCTTAGCACCAATGAGTTATCAAGGTGGAAACCGTCATGCAAATGATGCTCGTATTCTTCGAGACATGTGGACTACATATTTTAATGGACCAGGAGCTGTGTGCCGTGGCAAGAAAGAATGGTACTTGGTGAAAATGTATGCAGATAAAACATTGTACAATTTTTAAGTTGTTAATTTAGATTTATTGCAAATAATCAGAAAAAAAATATACTTGAAATTAATAAAAATAGTGATTACTGTAGATATTATTCTTTATTTTCATCCTGTCATATTCGTACATATCAAAATTTGTAAAGTTCACAGATTATCAAAGAATATTAGCAAAGATATAAAAAATATTATACATAATATCTTATTATGTATTGTAGTATTATTATAAAAATAAGTTTTGGTCACTTCATGAGCTATCTGTAAAATAAATAATGCAAATAATATTACATAACTAATAAAAAATAGAAAATAACGCTTATTTGTTACGTCTACTATTATTTTCAAAAATCATATAATTATCTCATGAATTCGTGAAATCAGAAATATAATTGTACAACAATTATAACTATTAAATAAAAAATATTAATTATAACATATGTACGCCATTCTATGAATATAATTAATACCATTCAGTAGTATAACAATGGTAAATATATAAATAAACTTTCTACAATACTATTCTTAATATCACAGTTTGTCTGCATTTCAACATATATAAATTAAGTAACTTTTAAACTTAAAATATGACAAACTAGAATAAGCAGTACAGTAATAATAGACATTAAACAGTCTTTAATGGCACCTCAATCAATTTAGTATCAATCAATATTATGCTGTTATGGAAGATCCGCTAGTCATAAATTGATTGCTACTGGTATCATTAGGGACAATTAATATTACTTTTTGATTAGAGATAAAGGTAATATAATATTTAATTAAATAATATCTAAAAATATTTCTTTGATCAAAAAGAAATCACTGTTTTTAACAGCTGTTACATCTTAATTTTTTATAAATAAACTGAACGAATAAGTACAGCCATAAACAAAAATTACCACATAAACAGTGAACACGAAGTAAAATTGAGTAAAATAGGAATTTATATATCTGTCTTAACGGCACCAAAAACTATTTTCATTATTTCCTCTTCACAGAACTTTCTACGCCTAGGAGACATATCTCTCAATTTATCCGCTATATAGGCTGTAAAATTATCAATTACATCTTGAGCAGGACGATTAGTATACGGAGGGAGAATTATTGGCTGTGAGGCTATTCCTTTAATAGCTTCAACAGCTTCCTCCATAACAAACCCACTCTTTTGCTTCTTGGATGCCCCTCTTTTTGTATACAGCATTTCATCTTTTGCCAGTTTCGTTCCACTTGTTACAGAGGCAGAGGCAGATGTATTGGACATTAAATTTGAAGCAAATTGGGTAGTTGATAATGAACACTGTGACATAGATGAGGCCTGAGAACTTGCAATATCCTGCTCTGAAGAATCAGAAAAGTTCTGTATAGATTGGTTGCACACTTCAGTATTTTGAGGTATTAATGTTAGTCTCTAAAAAGCACAGACAAAATAAATATAGTACTCAATTTTATATAAAATAAATAAATAATATATAGATACCTTTGAAGTTTCATCAAAATAGAAAGTTCCTATTTCATTAATATCATTAGGTGTTTGCTGAAATGGAATATGCGAACTTTGATCAGTATTATCGAAATTTTGGCAATCTTCTTCACAGCGAAGTTGAAAAGAAGATGGCTGATGTGTTACACGCACAGGTGGTGGAAAATTAGATACACTTTGTGCACTAGAAATAGTTTTCTTTAAAAACTGAAGCCTTGTGTAAAGAGGCCATCTTGGCTTGAAAATATCTTCTGTACTAGAACCACTCCTCTTTGATTCTCGCACTTTTCTATTATTATCAAGAAATGTGCCCTTAATATTGTTCCATCTTTTTTTCACTTTTTCAACTACAGAAAAACATAACAAAATGTTTTGCATCAACAAGATAATTAGCGGTAAAAGATGGAAATAAATAATATACTGTAAATTCTTTATGTTTATAAAAGAGCACAGTTAAAACACAACCTAACCTAACCTAACCTTTTTTCTTAATTTAATGAACTTTGAAAATATATATAATTCAATATATTTTATACATATATATTAAAGCCACAATTAAGGTTGATGTATACCTTATAATATATACCATATATCATGAAAATTGTTCTTTTACCTGTGTATGACACACCCATATCACGACTAATCTCTTCCCATTGTATTTCTTTTAAGTCATTCCTCCGGTAATTATACTGGGTCATATCCCACAAAATAGGCCTCCTTTCCACTAAATCTATCAGTAATTGTTCAGCTTCATTAGTCCAAATATCGATTTTTGGAGGCATTTTTAATGGGATATCCACAAATTCACTTTATTACAACAAATAAAAGACGCGAAATATACGTTATCTTTAATCTGTTCTTTGTAACTGTACCAGTTTAGTAAGTGTAGCAATAAAAAAACCACAAATTATTTATCTCGCAAATTCTATTGGCTGCGGTTACAACCGCAAGGTTAAAAATAGACTCGGTTCTAAATATTAACCCGCAATTTAACCGGCGAGGTGCTTTGCTATGATTGGTTAGTTTCCAACAACCAACTGTAACCTCAACCGTAACCGAGCCCGCAACCGGTAGTGTAATTTCGCC
>NW_022639529.1:936393-936555 GCF_010583005.1 Odontomachus brunneus | reverse complement strand
TGGGTTTTCGATGACAGATAATAAAACATCTAGTGATGTCTCCGGACTTGTTACCGACATTGGTCTACCAGGTTTGGGACGATTTTTTGCACTTCCTGTTTGCTCGAAACGCCTAATGGTTCTATGAACTGTAGATCTTGATATGCCATTATCTGCATTTCG
>NW_022639529.1:935687-935966 GCF_010583005.1 Odontomachus brunneus | reverse complement strand
TTACCGATATTGGCCTACCAGGTTTGGGACGATTTTTTGCACTTCCTGTTTGCTCGAAACGCCTAATGGTTCTATGAACTGTAGATCTTGATATGCCATTATCTGCATTTCGGAAAGTGTAATTGAAAAGATTTTTACCGTCAGTATAAGATCTTAATCTATCTCCCCATCCTCTCATCATCAAAAGCGATATGCGTTCTTGTTCTGAGAGATGTAACATTTTTGCAAATTAAAACAAACAAGAATTAATAGGATAGTAATAACTTTAATTTATTTCAA
>NW_022639529.1:920599-935531 GCF_010583005.1 Odontomachus brunneus | reverse complement strand
TTTGAAGCCTCTTAACTCGAAAAGTACTTAACGAAAAAATACTTAAGTATAGTGTTTTGGAAAGCTCTCGAGATAAGCTACAAGAATATACAATAAAAAATGGGGGTATCCATTTAAAAACATCATTGTGACCTTGACCTGATCTTTATGACGCAACTCAAGGTCAAACTGCTAATATCATAAAATAGATCTTTTTAAACCCTACAACTTTTGTATTTAACATTTTTTTATACAACACTTTGTTTTCGAGATATTCAGGTGTTCCGGTATATAATATTTACCCTGTATACGCGAGCCAAGCTCGCCTTCACGTCCGCACAGGACTTAGACGCTGCCAGAGACGCAGCATATACACGCGACATAGCTCGCCTTCACATAGTCGCTGCCTGGGCCGCAGCACTTACGCGAACCACGTTTGCTTCTTCACCGACACTGAAGCTATACCCGTCGCATACGCGACTCCATGCGCGAGTTCCACTCGCGCCTAAGTCCCCGCGAGACTTAGGGTGCGTTCGTTTTGGACGCTCACATACTTAAAGCGCTCACGCTTATGAGCGCTATTTTTGCCCGGTTACTTTGATTTCTAAGTGCACTCATCGAAAAGATCAAAACCGTTTCCTTTGGCTGTTGTAAACAATTGTGAACGTAAAAATGGAGGATAAAGATAAGAAAATTGTGTATTTGCTCAAATATTAGTTTCATTAGATGTTTTTGATGATAACGATGTCATGGTTCCGGTTTCGCTCGGAGCGGTCGGATGACCTTAATGTCGTTGGGCGAGCGATCGTGACACGCGAGGAGACGGTGGACGTGCTCGCCGGTGTCCAGAGTCGGTGTCGCTAGTGTGAGCTGGAGTGCGCGTATGCGCGGGGTGTGGGTGCGTGAGTAACTGCGTTGATGTGTGGATTTCGAGATAATTTATTCCGCTGAACTTACGATTAAGTTACCTGTACTTACAACTATCTTGTGGCCCACGAGGGCCTACCCTATACTTACAACTAATTTATAACTAATTTATAACTAACCTTATGACTAACGCGGGCTTACAATTAATTTACAACTGGCTTATAACTAACGCGGGCGTCTCACGAGTCTATTCTATCGCGTGTGGGTTACCCATTGTCCTACTCCTAGCCGCGGTGCGCGGAGCGCCTGTCGCAGTTGACCCGCCGGACGCGGGTCAGGCTTGTGTCGGCGGAGCGGTTGTACTCGGCGCGGTTGGCGGCGTGCCTTGAGGTACAGGTTGGCAGGTGAGGAAGCGTACGTGAGGGACCAGCCACCGGAGAGCCCAGAGACGGTGAGCGCGCCACCTCTGTATCCCTTGGTCGCTGGAAAACCTCTTTTCTCTTTGTACGGGCCTTGAGGGCAGGTGAGCACACCTTTCCTCGCGGTCGGGTCTCCAATCGGCAGGGAGGTCAGGAGCGCATGACCGAGGCGGTGAGCGCGCCACCTCTAGTTCCCGTGCCTCTTGGGGAGCGGATGAGGCGGACGACCGTACTCGGGGAGGATGAGCGCACCTTCCCGTTGCGGCGGTTATCAGGATGCTGGTGGTAGCCAGCGAGGAAGCGGCGAACGTGCCAAGGCGAGTACGGACGCCGCGGGACTGCTCCCGTATCGTTATCGCGCCTTGCTTATATACCGGCCGGCTCGTAATTTCGGCACGTACGCCGTTCCCCCACGCGCGGGCATCCGCGGCGGTGCCGCGAGCCGGCGGCGGTTTTGGTTTTATTTGTTTGACGCTTTGCGCCTATTACACGACCCGACGGATGTTCGGTCGGGTCGTGGTGACGAGGTCGTCTCGTCACAACAAAACAAATAACTTATATAAAGAATTAGAAAAGTATTTATCCGTAATGATTGAATCAATAAAAAAAAAAAACAATACCTTGGTTAAAAAACTATGTGGAAGTGATTGTACCATTATACAATGATGAAGTATTTAAGTCACATTTTAATAACTTTTTACTTTATAACTTTTGTTTTATTTAAGACCAACGATTTTAACTTTCATATAATATTCATGTTTTATACAACAAAATATGAAGATTTAGGTAAATTTGTGAGAAAGTCCGTTTTCTTCATCAAATGTATTACTAGTGTTGCTGAAATATTACTTATTTTTTTTTTTAAATTACTGTTGGACAGTGCTTTATTACTCAAAATAAATATGATTTAATAACAAAAATAATAAATTTTTATGAGAGGTGTCCTAAACTTATCTATTTCTACACGTTTTGCCTCATTTGATGTAACAAGTATATACATTTCATTATTTGTAACATCTTGCAGAGTTACTCTGGTTTTGTTACTCTCGTTGGAAGTTATTTTGAAACACTTTCACTTTAAGATTTATATTGGAGGTTAGATTGCGTCGATTTCATCGACGCAATCTAACTTATCGTTCTCTTTGGAAAATAAGCGCTTATAAGTGCTCACGCTTTTACTGCCCTACCTCGATAGAAGAAGTGAATGTAAGCGCAAGTTATGACGTCACGCATGATGTCAATATGCAGTTTCTAAGCGCTTATAGCGCCAAAGTAAACGACGTGAGCAATATTTATAAGCGCTTAAAGCGCGTAAGCGTTCAAAGCGAACACATCCTTAGTCTACGTCGCCCGCGCGACGTTACGATTCTCATTGTTCTTGATCCTCCGACAAGGGGGACTTCTCCTAGCGCGGAAGCGTTGGGAAGCGGTGCATCCCCGCAGGGCCGCCGCTTCGATTGATCTAGCTCGCTTTATTTGAGTCAGCGACCCACCACACACGGAGACGAAGACTCTCAACTCTGGGGTGCGTTCGAAAACACTGAAAGTCCACGACGGAAAGTGGCTGTGGTGGATGGGCTTGGTGGGGTTAGTGGAGTTGTTATCGAGAGGAGTTTTCAAACAGCCATGGAAGAATGCTCAATGTGACATACTACATGTGTGTGTGCCTACATATGTGTTGTACAAAATGGCTGATCGAAAGCGTTTTTAAAATCATCTAACCTAGTCAAGTACTAAGGTCTGGTATTCACAATGCTAGAAATCGGTCCGAGTACTAGAACTGAGAAATGTAGCCAATAAAATTGTCGCTTTTCTATAAAAGTTTGTGCAAGCAAAATGTTATCTGGAAAGTTAATTGGCTATATATTCCTCGGTACAAGAACTCGGATCGATTTCTAGCATCGTGGGCACCAGGCCTAAGGAAATTTATACTTATTTATTACTCCTTACCTCTAACATCGTATATATAGACATTTCCCTTGTCATCCTTTTGTATATTTTTTTTAATATCCATGCATAAAATATGACGACCCGGGATTAAATTTTCCATTTTTTTTCACAAATTGTTACTGATTCGTAACTTTTAACGTGCCTCGTATCTCGTAAGAAAATTTCAGAACCTATAAAACACAAAAAGCTTAATAAGCTTTATTTATATTTAAAGACAATATTCTGACAATATACATCACTATAGAAATAAACCTAAACCTGGCTAACCTACACTGCTGTATTTAAATTTTTTATCTTACCGTGATGGCTACCCTTATAGAAATATCACACTAAGAATCATTGATAATTACTTATTTTCAGTATTAAAAATACTGGATAATAAGTAATTATCAATGATTCTTAGTATGATATTTCTATAAGGGTAATGGTTGTACGAATATTTCGAAGAACAAAAATAATTTAGTAATTTCATACTGTATTGCACTTTTTGCGCACTCTCCACCATCTCCACCGATTCACACCGCGCAAAAGATAGTGGAGAAAAGTCACACGAGTGGTCCACGGAGTACGGTTTTCGAACGGCCATGGTCGCATGGTCAGTGTGCCCACTAGGGGTTTTCGAACGATCTGAGTGTGACAAAATACACACGGGTGATGTTTTCGAACGCACCCCTGGAGAACCTCGCGAATCGCTTGCCTGCCCCCCACGCCATCTCACGGGGCCGCTGGATAGCGGACTGCCAGCGACGAAGCCCGCGGCGAGCGGACACCTATCTATATCTCGCACAACGAACCGGCCGCTCTCCACCCTCGGGCCGTTCGAAACAATGTGAGACGTCTCTGTTCTTTCGATGGAATTTGTCGCGCACCACGTAAGTAAGCAAACAACTGCGCATATGACTGACTTATACATCGCGTTTTTCGTGAGGGATCAACGCTTGCTAGTATTGTCTCTATTGTGTCCCGTGTTAGGAAATTCTAATTCTAAGTGAAAAATTGAAACCTGAAAATTTTCAGATGATCGTGAAATTAATCTTGCAAGCAGTTTATATAATCACGTTACATTGTTTTGCGCAAATTGTTACACGATATCAAATTTTACTTAATAACAAAGCACGAACTCTACTTTTTTTTAATGCAATCGCGCTTTAAGCTCACGCGAAAGATAAAATTGAGAAAATTAACGACTGATGGAAGATCTATGACGCGGATGATGTTGCGCATTTTTTGTAGCGCAATCTCTGTGGCGCAATCTCCTTGCGCGTTAGCGCATTGCTCGAGACACCTGGAAGATCGCATTCGATAAGATTGAATAATTTTATATTATTTTGAATGTTTAGAAAGTATAATCAATATTTTAAGCATCTACCAAATAGTGATGAGGTTTGATTATTTAAAAATTTTTTCCAACAAAAATCCTCGACCAATCAATAATCTAAATTAACAAATTTCTAAATATATATAGGTTAGGGGAAAAATATTTGAACATTTACTTGCCAAATTTATATCAAATTATAATTTTTGCCAAAATATGCATTATCACTAATATTTGAGAAGCGATCTTCCAGATTCGAGCAGTGTGGCTTTTATTCGACAGCACGTACACGTGCTACAACTACAGCAAAGTAAATCGCATTGATTCGATAAGCATACACTACAGAAAAAGGAAAGACTTTTTGTCTTTATATTATCAATATGTTTCTTGTTTTGACTCACCAAACCACCGATCAAGGTAGCCACATTCTGCTTTAATTTCTGGAAAAATGTTATTTCGCCGATTAGATTCGTGCATTGATGACGATTTGAGTAAAAAAGTTTGAAGGATTGAAAAAAATAAACGTGATATTTTTCACGCTGAAAGAATTTTTTGGAATGCATTCACACTTGGAATATTCTACTTTCCTTTTTCTGTCTTTCTACATCGAAAGACTTTTTGTCTTTCTATTATCAATATGTTTCTTGTTTTGACTCACCAAAACCACCGATCAAGGTAGCCACATTCTGCTTTAGTTTCTGGAAAAATGTTATTTCGCCGATTAGATTCGTGCATTAATGACGATTTGAGTGACAAAGTTTGAAGGATTGAAAAAAATAAACGTGATATTTTTCACGCTGAAAGAATTTTTTGGAATGCATTCGCACTTGGAATATTCTACTTTCCTTTTTCTTGACGTTGCAAATAAATCTCTTAATTAGATCAAATCAAAGTTTTTCAAGTGATGATGTTACTCAGAAAAAATTCTCCTCGCGTATAATTACGATTTAACGCGAATTTTTATTCGATTCAAATTATCTCGATTTTGAGCAAGAGAATTATCAATTTCGTCGAATTTTTAGTTACAAATGTTAATTAATGAAGCTCACCTTCGAGCTAACCCCGCTCGGCCCGAGCCAGATCCTCCGGTGCAACAGCCCCTAAAAGTCGGCTGGTCATCTGTTACGTCTCTGCAATAGAAAGCAGATTTAATTTAATATTCTACACGACAATAGAAGCATTAAGAAACTCGATTCCAAACAAGAAAATTTTCAGTTTTGTCGGATCTCTAATTATAAGTACAAATTAGTGAAGCTCATCTTCAAGCCGACTCAAACAGTTCCGAGCTGAATCATCCGGCGCAGCATCCCCCAAGCATCGCATCTCTTAGAATCGCGTGACTGCGTCTGCTCTATTGGATCTCTGACAGAAATTTAATTTAATTTAGTAATTTAATAATTTAGTATCAATTAGTTACACGCGACAGCAAAACAAGAAAAAGAAATTGTAACTGCACGCTTGAGTTTGTGGGCATGTCACTCAACATACACGAAGTCTCCTGTGTATGTTGTACCACAGTCTCTAAGCGTGTATTCAATGGCAATGCAACTCTGGACGAACACACAAATGACTATTAAGAATCACGACTCGATTAACCTATCAATAACAGCATGTATATTTGCGAATAATGCACACGTCTCTCTGGTGGGCTACAGCCACCACGCAGCAAGAAAGATGAACACGAGACAAGAAAAGAAATGATAAGACATGCATGCACTTTGTCTCCGTACAAAGGAACAAAAGAAATAATAGACTTTAATAATCATATACAAATTTAACCTTAACGTTCGCACTATAACTAAACACACACAGCAAGTTGGCACAAAGAGAAGAATAGAAAAGACGTTATCACGCCTGTGTGGAGGTCAACGTAAAAACAAAGCAGGTAGCGAACAGATCTGCTCTACACAGACAAAGAGAGGCACGTGCGTACTTGTGTACGAGCACGTGCACAGGTAGGCACGATGCTGGAACTGTATCACGCAGGAATAGGTGATCACAGCGCGCCAATGTGCCGTGTGCGCACGGGCGATGTCCGCGGCACGTGGACAGCCCGTGCTACTACTCGCGTATGCACTACGCTATGTTACGCTAAGCGAGCAGGAGAGATGCGTGGCGGAGCACTAAATAACTGCTGAACGAATGCGCACGTGTGACCAACGTCACTAGCAGTTGCACTGGCGTATTACACAAATGCACAACACAATGGTTACGCCGCTGCGTCCTTGTGAGCACAATGCACGAACTGTCTATGTCGATACCGGCGTGAGTGAGAACCACTTATGTATCGCAACACGACCGGCACGCAACACGCGAAAAATACCGCGACGCGAAGGACGGCTAGTCCAGACACGGAATGTGTGCTAGTCTACGGCGCGGGAGAGGAGCAGCCTCTCGCTCTCTCGATGCGACTGACTTGTGCGACTGACTGTTAATACGACTGATTTTGAGGCGACTGTGCTGTACGACTGACTCGTTACGACTCTCTTAGAGAGAGAACCGTCTATCGATATTGCGGAGTGATCGCGAAAACCTGGCGCGACAATAGTTTTTGCTTCCTCCTATCAGCGCGCGGCAGCTGTTGTACAGGAGTGTGTACCTGCGCTTGTGCGCCCGGCGTTAGCTGGGGCGCCACAAGTTCCTTCCCAATGCGCAATAAGAAATAATTAAATCATAGCTAAATAAAGAAGTAATAATGCTCAATTAATTAATGGATACTGATATTAATATCTAATCGACAACCATATAATAATATCCGGTAGTATCGATTAATTACACACGACAGCAAGACAAGGTAAAGAAATCGTCATAATGGCACGCTCGAATTTCTTCCCAATATATAATAAAAATAACTGAATGACAATCGAATAAAGAACTAATAATACTTGAATAACAAATCTATGATGATAATATTTGATCGGCATTGAGGAATTCGATCGCAACGTTTCTCTCTAAAAGAGTAAATGAAATTACCAGTAATTACCTGTTGCGGTAAAGTCCGCAACACCTGCTCGCGTGAGGAGTACGCGTCTTAATTTGTCTTAATTACCGCCTCAATTGTCGCGAAGTCGAAACGCGATATTAAAAATCGGCGCGAAATAATCTAGAAAATAACGCGGCAATTCCCAATACGTTTGCCTCGACGGTTGATAGTACTATGATGCGACGCTCAAGCACGTGCCAGAGATACAAGATTTGGTCCGCTTACAGCATGACGTAGGTCATGCCTACGTCTCTAAAAACTTTAGGCTCAACAAAGGCTAGATAAACCGATCGTCCTAACGTCCCGCTCGAGCTGTTAGGACGGCCGATTTATCTAGCCTTTGTTGAGCCTAGAGTTTTTGTTAGAGCGCATTTCCCAGGTGTAACTCGCATTTAAATGAAATAAGAAATGCCCTATTGGGAGAGCATCTTACGCGCGACGCGTTTCCGAGAAGCGCGGCTAGGCAACGGTAAGCGCGAGCCTCGCGACGAATTCCGGGAAGCGCGAGCCCCGTATCGAAACAATGATGGGAGTTCGCGATATATTTTCGCGTACGCGCATTGAGCAAACTCTGTGGTAACCTCAGCGCCGTATCTATTTTAAGGTATCGTAAGATCCTTCACCTAAAAGAAAATATGAAAAGATTGTAGAGAGAAAAGAAAGTTTGTGGGAAACAGAATGCTGTTCATGAGTAAAAATAAATATATTTTTTATTTTGTAATTTCTGCAGCTAATCTTTGAAAATATTCATATTTAATCATGCATATTGGAATTTTCTTCTCGCACATTTCCTCTTCTTTGCCTCGATGCCACTTGATGACGAAGGCTGGTGTTGATCCATTTCTTTCTTTAATACGGCACTTTTTTTTTTAATTAACTTAACATTATAATTGTAGTTTTCTTTATCAATATTACTTTATATTAAAATTGCATTTTTTAATCACATTTTATTTATTAATATATACTATATATATATTGGGTTGTTCAAAAAGTCATTGCGTTTTTTTATATTTGATTTTCAGGTGCGTTTATTTAATATACGTAATGAACATTAATCAATGATGTATTGGCCGTTTTGTTCAATGACCTTCTGCCATCTCTCAGGCAACTTCATAATACCGCGTTCATAAAACTTCCTATCTTTCTCTGCGAGAAACTTGTCAAGGTGCTGTTTGATGAGGTCTTCAGAAGCAAACGTTTTACTATTCAAGGAGTTTTGCAAGGAGCGAAATAAATGGAAGTCTGATGGCGCAAGGTCTGGGCTATACGGTGGATGTGGCAACACATCCCACCCAAGCTGCAACAATTTTTGCCGAGTGACCAAACTTGTGTGTGGTCTCGCATTGTCGTGGTGAAATACCACACCCTTACGATTGATCAGCTCGGGACGTTTTTGTGCGATGGCATCACTTAATTTCTGTAGCTGCTCACAGTAGACATCAGAATTAATCGTTTTATTCTTTGGAAGCAGCTCATAGAAGACTGGTCCCTTCCAATCCCACCAGATTGACAGCATCACCTTCTTTTGGTAGATATCCGCCTTTGCTTGCCTTTCCGGTGCTTCATCTCGCCTACTCCAACTTCTTTTTCGGCTGACATTGTTGTAGACAATCCATTTTTCGTCGCCCGTGATCATACGTTTCAAGAACGGATCGTTTTCTTCGCGTTTGCAGAGTTGATCGCAGAAGTTTACGCGCTTCGTCAGATGAATTTCTTTCAACTCATGCGGTACCCAAACATCGAGCTTCTTTGTGAAGCCAAGCGATTTCAAATGGCCATGAACACTTCCAATGGATACTTTTAGAGCAGTAGCAAGCTCCCGAACCGTTTGATGCTTATTTACTTGCACTAATGCTTTGATTTTATCGTCGTCAATCTCGGAAGGCCTACCGGAACGATGAGCGTCTTTAACTGAAAAATCACCATCACGGAATCGGGCGAACCAGTTCTGGCACTGGCGTTTTCCGATGACATTTTTGCCGTAAACTTGACACAACTTTTCCCGTGCTTCAGTTGCTTTCTTCCCTTTTTTAAAGTAATAAAGCAAAATATGGCGAATATGCTCTTCAAAATTCTCCATGTTCGAACCACAATTGCAAGCACAAAACTCGACTGAATCGCGTCAACTTTTTTTGGCTTTTAGGTTAAGTGTCAACAACAAAACGCGCATAAACACTTGACATTCATGTCACGCTCAGATACAAATAAACGTGGACAACGCCATCTATTGAAAAAAAAATGCAATGACTTTTTGAACAACCCAATATATTATAATATCACATTTTACATAGCTATACTAATTATTGTAACTTTATTAATTATACTAATTTATTATTATATCATTTCATTATCTATCTAACCTAACCACTCGCGGGCAAACAACACTGACAGACGGCCGAGTATTTTGCGCATGTCCCCTAAGAACCCTCTACTCGTGCCTAACGCCGTCATTGGAAACTACTTACGTCGAGTTGCTACGTCATTTCACGCATGCGCAGAAGGGCTTCTGTCATCTAAAAAATATTGCGAACTCCCAGCACTGCATCGAAATTCGGAGAAGCGCGACCTCACAATTTTTCGGAGAAATTTAATTCATGGACGTCCAACACATGGAAAGAAAAGGAGTATAAATAGAGAGCAAGGTGCCAAGGGATTTAATTCTCTCTCAACCTCGACAGAGGAAAGATCTTAAGAGAATAAGCGACAAAGAGCGAAAGCGAATTCGGAGTCAACTCTCCTACAAGAAGAGAGCTACACACGCTGCACGGGTCCCAGAACACCCTGAAGCACCAACAGGAACGGCCTCAGGGCGAGGTCAAAGACACCTGCCGTCAGCCGCTCGACAACCAGCTGCGGGATCCCTTCGGCACCGACAGCAAAGATGACCAAGGTGGCGGAGCCGGTAACACACGCTCTTAGCTCGCTGTCGTCCATGTGGTTCTCATTGCCGGCGACGCCCTCACCGACACGTCTGCCACCAATGCCGTCGTCACGGAAGCGACCACGACAGAGCGCGGCACCTCCAAGGACGCCCTCACCCCTCAAGCGGTCTCGTAGGGCCGCGGGTCCGAATCCTCCAGCTGGCATCCAAACAGAGGCGCCCAAGGTGACAACGTTACAGCATCAGGCAACAAGCATGGGCAACCAGCGTTAATTTCTTGGTTCCCTACTTGTCCCTTCCTTAGTTGAGTTGGTACAGTCGTGCAATCGCGGTCCGGGTCCCGTGTAAATCTAGGTAGATTCCACTATCTATACAGGAATCCCTACCTCGTTACCGGCGTGTCACAGTTCTTCCTCTTTGTACTCTTCAACAACAGTAGTAATTATCTCATCATTGTATGTGTTCACTTGTTTCCTTCTATCTGCATTCCTTCATCTCGTTCCTTCCTTACCTCTCTTTTTATTTGTTCCATAACTTCCTTATTTCTTTCGGCTACTTCCTTTCTTGTGAGTACCTCTACAGCAAAGGTTTTTACAGCCTTCCATATATTCTTGTTTTCAATCATATTTGGGATCAGATCTTCCATGTTTAGATTTATATCACCTACTGCCATCCTCAGTGTTTGTCTGTCCTTGGTCCATGCCACATTCTTCTAAAGTATGTTCTGGAGAATCTTCCTTTTCCCTGTAATAGATACAGATTGCTTCCTCCGTCTTTCCAATTTAAAAAAAAAATGTTCCAAACGAACTGTGCCCCCCTATTAATTGAGTTAAATGGTAGTTAAGCATATCTTCCTTCCGGTTTAATCATTTCTCAAACACGGGTATTATCGTTTTCAACACTTTTTGCCTTTTACCCGTGTCCGTAGCTGTTACCGTTAGTAAGTTCTATTCATGATTATGTTGGCTGCTTGCCATATTTCCTTCCTCGTTTCCTGGTCGGCATCTCCCCATTCTTTCCTTATACACAACCTTTCATAAATCCTTCTCTGTTTGGCCGATATTAATTGTATTCTTGTTAAGAGCATGGAAGCTTCATACGATAGAGTCCTTTACCCACTTATTGTTCTAAGTACCATACTCCTTTGTATTCTCAGTAATTTATTACGATATGTTACTTTGTCCTCCAGTTATCTGCTCCATATTGGAACTGCTGGATAAAGAATTACCGAGTGAATCATACCGATATATACTTTTCTTTTAAACTCATATGGACCTCTGAGGTTAGGCATTAGTTTCCATAGAGCTCTCAATACTCTATTAGCCTTGTCTGCCACATACTCAATGTGGGATTTAAATGTTAGCCTTCTATCGAAGATAACTTCCAGGTATTTGGATCTATCCAAGACTTCTACTTCAATACCCTCCACCATTACTTCAACCTTCGGCATTCTACCCCTTCCTTTTTCAAACAATATAACCTCTGTCTTATGGTTGGCTATTTCTAGCTCTAGTTGTGTTATTCTATTTACAACTGTAGCAATACAGGGTCTATTGACGAGAGCGGCATCTTTGGTGTCCCTCCTCTTGCTAGGACAATTGTGTCATCCGCATAGCAGATCATTATGCAATCTTATCTAGGCTGCGTTCCGAAATTAACTGCCAGTACTGAAAGTATGACGTCATAAAGTAGAACTGCGGATCCGTTCCGTAATTACTGATGCTGCTTTTCAGCTTGTAATGCAATCAATAACGGAACGGACTCGCAGTAGAAATATTCAGTATTGTGGAGGTTAAGATAAACAAGTTTCATAGATAATTATGGATCAAACACAGCGTGATATGGAGATTGTGATTTTAACAAAAGTTGTAAAATATGTAATAGAATCTTCTGAAAGTTCTTCAGATAGCGAAGAAGATATATTTTTAAGGACTCTTAATAGAACTTTGACTCCACGTTCTCGTTGCAAGGACTATGTTGAAAGTGTTATACCATTGTATACAGACGAGGAATTTCAAATGCACTTTCGGTACAGAAAACAATATACAATTTTTACCTAATGTACATCAAACGCATGTAAAAGAAATATGATAAAATGTGCCATTGATTATTAAAAAAAAAGTAATATCAAGAAAATGGAATTTATTGTTTCAGACTTAAACGAAGTACTTTTCAATTCTTATTTGAATTATTAAATCCTAAATTAAGTAAACGAAATAACAGATATGGCAGAAATACAATATCAACTAAAAAACAACTACTTATAGCTATCTGGATTATGGCTACACCAAATTCCTACAGGTAATAATTAGCACTCGTAATGATATAAAGAATAGTATAATAGTAATGTATAAGTTATATACATTGAAATCAAATTAAAATTTTAAATTAATATGAAAAATATTTAATAAAAAGTTATCTAGATGTGTTTCAGATAGATTCAATGTTGGTAAAGCTACAGCATGGCGAAGTGTACAAAGAGTTGTAAATGCGTTATACGAGAAAGTAGCAACATTTATTCATTGGCCAACTAGGAATGAAGCACAAGAAACCATAACAGCAATGCAACAAAGATATAATTTTCCAGGAGTCATAGGTGCAATAGATGGAACACACATAAAAATTACTGCCCCAAGAGATCATAGTGATTGTTATATAAATAGAAAAGGGTTTCATTCCATTCAGCTACAAGTAAGTTATTATATAATACTATATATACTTCTATATTTATATTTTATAATATTGAAATAAACATTAATTTTTTAATATATTTACTGCTATAAATTGTTATATATGTAAATAAAAGAACCAGTTTATTTTATCAAAAATAATACTGTACAAATAGTGAGCACAAATTACCAGACATATTTTGTATATACAATTATTTGTTAATATATATTTACAAATATTATTTATTGAATTTAATCTCATATGCATGTATATTTTTTAGTTTTAATATCTTTCAGTTTTAATATTGAATGTGGTCGCGTTAGCTTGCGTTCTTGAGATCTTAGCCTTATTCTACAGCGCTCGCAGTGGGAAGGTGTACACATTAATTATACTCCGTTACGGAAATAACATTTTATTCGGAGTACATGTGTGTGTGTGTGTCTGTATGAAGGTATATTATTGTACGGTTGAGGCTCCTTTCCAGGGCCGGATCCTTGGCAGTCGTTTTGACCTACGAAAGGTCCCGCGTAATGCCGGCTTCTTCGGCGAGCCGGCGTGGGCTCGAAAATTCCCCGGCCGTGCGTGTTTGCGTGGAGACGCTGGTTGTCTGACGCCGCTGACTCGTGGATCAGGATTCTTCGGCGCTGTCGGGATCCTGATGACGCCTGGTGCGAGATTCGGCTTCCGTGGTGACGTCTGCGTGGCCCGGTGAACCTGGGCCGTGGACGACACCTTCTTTGGTGGAGACGCGTACCGGGGTGAGAGCGGACGTCGGGCTCTCACGTCCCACGTCGTGAGCTTCTCCAGTGGTGGTCGGGTGCACCTAACTGGCGGGAGGCACACGGGTAGAAGCCTCCATGGACGGATTGTTTCCGCTAGTGCTCCTCCTGGGCCCTCGTTCCGTATTGGCGCTAGTCGCCTGGGTGATACCCTGGTACGCGGTCGCTTCCGCGGAGACGGTGTGCGGGGTATCCGCGTTGGAGACGGCGTCGTTGGTAGAGAGGACCAGGAAGAAACCGGAGAGCCGAGCTGGAGTCCTACGGGTTCCCGATCATCCTCGTCTTCGCTGTCGCTCCCGAACAATTCGTAGTATTGTTTGCGGAGCTGTAATCGGGCGCTGTTTCCAGCCTCGCCCTGAGGCTGTCTCTCGGTGGGCTTCAGGATGCTATTTATACTCCAGACCTTTAACTGTGTGGAGTATTGGTGCTTTACTTTTTTGAGAAAATCGCGAGGCTCGCGATTCCTCGAATTTAAGTAGGTCCCGTGCTTCCACGAATTCGTCGCGGGCTTGCATTCACCGTTGCCCCTCTTCCGAATCTCGAGGTTCGCGATTCTTCGAATTCGCGCAGGTCCGCGCTTCCGCGAATTCTCGCGGGCTCGCATTGACCACTGCCCCTCTTCTAAAGTCTCGAGGCTCGCGATTCTCCGAATTTCGTGCCGGTCCGCGTTTCCGCGAATTCTCGCGGGCTCGAGCTTATCTCGCTCCGCCGCGTTTCTCGGAAACGCGTCGCGAGCCTCGCGGTTCTCGGAAAGGACCGTGCGCAAGGTGTGCTCCGTAAGCGTCCCTTTAACTGGGAGCGATGCACCTTGCGTGGCGTCTCGTTCTCTGAGACGCCACATTGAAAGATTTATATTATTATTGTTTAATTAAATAAATTGTTTTATTAAATAAATTTAATTATGTTGTAGGTAGTTTGTGATGAAAAATTAAGATTTATACATTGTTATACGGGTCAAGTGGGCTCGGTACATGACATGCGTGTCTTCAGATTGTCAAACATCGAAAATATTCGATGCAAGAAAATTTTCATGCAAGAAAATTTTCCAAACGATAGTCACATTTTGGGCGATACAGCATATCGTCTCTC
>NW_022639529.1:919724-920589 GCF_010583005.1 Odontomachus brunneus | reverse complement strand
CGGTACATGACATGCGTGTCTTCAGATTGTCAAACATCGAAAATATGTTCACGCAAGAAAATTTTCCAAACGATAGTCACATTTTGGGCGATGCAGCATATCGTCTCTTAAAATATGTAATGGTTCCATTTAAGGATTATGGTAATTTATCTGAAAGACAAGCAAAATTTAATAAATGTCACTCTAGTGCCAGAATGATCGTTGAAAGATCATTAGGATTGCTTAAAGGTCGTTTTCGAAGTCTCTTAGACAATCTTGCGATGCTAAGAACGGATTTAATACCCAAGTATATTATAGCTTGCTGTATTTTGCATAATATTTATTTATTACGAAATGATATTATAGATGTGCCTCTTATTGTTAGTACAACAAATAACACAAGAAACATTTCAAGATGTAGGAGACGAAGGTAACGATAAAAGAAATGCAATCATGTATTCTTTATCGCAAAATGCTAATTAACGTAAATATTGCGATATATATAAGTTAAATAACATGACTGATGTTATGAAAAAACATTCTATATAATTATAAAAACTTTTATTTTATATATTTAGAAATTTGTAACAAACATAATATGTTATATTATTACTGTACAATATTAATACTGTACGTATATCAAATTACAAACTACAGAAACGTATTACTTTGTACTGACTTTCCCTCCATTACTATTACCTTATATTATTAAGTAAACCATACCCACTATGCAAATAGTAAACGTTACATATTAGATACATAACATATATATTTAATGTCCTATTCAGAAACGCTTCTTCTACATAATAGCTCCGAAATGTTGCAGAAATATTTCTGCTACATTTCTGAGCTATTATGTAGAAGAAATGTTTCTGAATAGGACATT
>NW_022639529.1:918648-919714 GCF_010583005.1 Odontomachus brunneus | reverse complement strand
ATTCCGTCCATTTTCTTGAATGCATAGGTCGATACGCCTTCTGAATGATGTGACTGTTCTCAAAAGAATTTCTTGAGATATTGCGGCACAAGCAGTCTGAATACGTTCCTTCATATTCTCCTTGGTTGTTGGTTTCTCGCTATAGACAATATTTTTCAGCATTTCCCACAGGAAAAAATCGGGAAAAGTTAAATCTGGCGAACGAGGAGGCCACGCGACTGCGCCCAATCTCCCAATCCACCTACCATTGTATCGGTTATTCAAATAATTTCTTACAATGTTTGAATAATGTGCCGGCGCACCATCCAATTGAAGCCACATCCGTTCTCTGGTGAATAAATCGACGTCTTCCAATAGTTCCGGTAAATCGTCTCGAAGAAACTGCAAAAAGTTTTGTCCGTTAACGTTTTCTTCAAAAAAATAAAGGACCTATTAAATAGCCTATTTACGATGCCACACCAGACCATTAAAGACCAACGATTTTGGAAATTAGTTGAACGAAACCAATAAGGATTTACATCGGACCAGTAGTGACAATTATGTCTATTTACAGTTCCATTGCTACTGAAAGTTGCCTCATCCGAAAAGAGTACGTACCGGAAAAAGTTTTCATCTTGTTGGATCATTTGCAGAGCCCATTCACAAAAATTTACACGAAGTAAGTAATCATTAAAATTCAAATGTTGTGTCAACGTTATGTGATATGCATGAAATTTTCTCGCCTTTAATATTCTCGCAACTGTTCGCTGAGGTATGCCAATTTCTCTTTCGATTTGACGAGTGCTAATATGACGATCGAGATAAATTTTCGCTAAAATGGTTATAACACGATTATCATTAACATCATATTCATGATGTCGTGATCGGCGAACCATAGACCCATCACTTGCTCTCTGCGCAAGGGTTTTAATGGTTACCCTAGTTGGATGCCTTCTATCAGGATAACGTTGAGCATACAGACGTTCAGCTCTCGAAAAATTATTCCTACATTCCCCCAATATTTTGATCATGTCCACGATTTCGTTTGGTGGGTAGGCTGTCATATTAAAGATAAGAAATTACCTGA
>NW_022639529.1:908909-913682 GCF_010583005.1 Odontomachus brunneus | reverse complement strand
CAAAATTACTAATAAAATACAATTTAAAAACGAAATAAACTGAACTGAAACCGAACATTGAAGTAGGAAACTACTAAAAAGTATCTTATCCGTCTTTTCTCAATACTTTTTCCACTATATTTTCTATACGTTTTAGTGCATCCATTTTTTCTTCGTGTTTCTTTTGCTGCATCTCTCTTCTTATTTTTCTTTCTTCTATACTGCGCAATATATAAATAATCTTCTATAATTATATTAAATTTTTTTTTCTTTGCACCTAAAATAAATATAATATAAACTGTTATTTTATAATATACTTAAGTTGATATCTACAGCACTATTATATCTCAATATTATAATGTAATAATTTATTATATCTATAATACACGTTATATATAACATGTGGTCTATGTTACGTTTTGCTGGTAATATATTTTCTCTATCCGTTTCTTCTCCCATTAGCATAATTTCGTCAATAGGATCTTTTGTCACATGTGATCCTGCCTCTGATATTGCTTGTACCCATGGTTTTTCGGAAAATAAATCCTGCATGATCTGTAAAAGAAAAATATAATTATTATAACAGAAATATATATGTGTAAATATATCATGTTTAAATGTGTAAACAACTATGTACGTTTTTATATAAAAGCGTTTATATAACATGCATTAATTTTTATACAAATATTTTTTATAATAAGAGAATCAAAATTTAAAGTATATATATTTATTACCTTGAAATATTCCCATTCCTGACGGTTATTACCACTTTTTTTATTGTGATCGATAACTGACTTATATGTTCGCTTTAACGCTTGGAATTTTGTTGAACATTTAATTCCTGTTACATCATACCCATTTTCTTGCATAACTGTTGCAATTTTGTTCCAGTATTGCTTCACAGTACCTTTGCCATTATTAAATTTATCTTTGTATTCGTCATATAAACGTAAAAGTAACATTGTTTCTTCCTTACTCCAAATGTGTGTTTTAGCTACAAGATTAATACATGTATTAATACATATAATACTATAATTTTAATTATAATTCATAGAATAATTAATAACAATATTTTAAATATTTGATATAAGTTTGTGAAATCAGCTTAAGTTACCATCTGTATATTCTACTGTACTACTTGAAGTACTGCTATTTGAGGTACTGCTTGAGATATTTGCTGAGAATAAAGTATATTATTTCATATTAATATATAAAATTATATATGTATAACGCTCAACAATACATATACATATAAAAACAAAAAATATATAAACAATATACATACATACATACATACATACATACATATGTATATGTATATATATATATATATATATATATATATATATATATATATATCACAAAACGTTACATGTAACATATGTTAGTTGTAATTTCCTGCTCAACAATATAATTGTTCCATAACATACGTATTACATAAGAGTTACATTGTTTTCTGGGATTATATAGTTTTGTGCTCAAATGTTATATGTTCACTTTTGGTCTGTTCGAAATTAACAATTTTTAGCTAGACCATTTGTTGAACAAACTTTCAAATTAAGTTTTCTAAAAACAATGAACTGTAATAATCATTTTGACATGTTAAGAAAACTTAATTGAAAGTTTGTGAACCCAAAAATGATATTAGGTTACAACAGCGAGTGGAGATTTGTGCAATAAGCCATTGATATATACAACACTTTTTATATTTCTAATGATAATATTACCTCCATTTGTTATATTTTTTTTTGCTGCTTGCAATAAGTGTTGCAAAATTCATATCTGTAAATAAAATAAAAATAAAATAATTATAAAAGTAAAATAATTATTGATTATTACAAACTTATACCTGTACGTGCTTTTTCAGCATCTTCACGACTAACTGTTACATTATATATTTTATTACTTTCTGAACATATGAGGCTTAACGTCTCATCACAGGGCGCCGCCATCTTTTCACTGCCAGTGCCTTACCTCGCCAGCCGCAGTAACGAAAGCAGGAAATTACGTCAAAATATATGACGTCACGTGTTAACGAAAGTACATTGAAAGCTTACTGCGACGTATTTCGGAACGACTTTGCAGTACTGCAAGTACTGACAGTGAATTTCGGAACGCAGCCCTAATTTGCGCCCTCAATACATAGTCATATGTTAAATTCCATAGTGTCGGACTCAGGACCGATCCTTGAGGGACACCTGCGAAAATTTGTCTGCTCCTCATCAGTTCACCCTCCGCGTTTTTATAGTTAATAAATCTTTCCGAAAGGTAGTTATCTAGGATTCTTATTAGATATTACGGGAGTCCTTTTTCCTTGGCCTGTTCCATTATCTTGTTCCAAAATAGGGATCCAAACGCATTCCTAATGTCAATTTCCGTCGCTATAACATACTCCATTTTCTAACGCTGCGTCTACATATTCTTTCAGACAATTGGCGTCTATTGTTGATAATTCCTCCCTGAATCCAAATTGTCTATTATGCAATCCTTTGTTTGGCAATTCATTGAGATGTCTCTTTATTCTACCGTCTATTATACGTTTCAGCGCCTTGCCAATATCGTTGAGCAGACAAATCGGTCTGTATTTGTCCGTTCTTATTTGTTTCGGAATTAATATTAAGTTACCAACTTTCCATTCTACCGGGAAGATACCTTCTTTTAGGCATCTGTTGTAGATCAAAGTCACATAGTCCAGTAGTTCAAAGGGGACTTGTTTCCAATAGCTTACTTTAATGCCATCCGGCTTTGGAGCTGTAGCCCGCGTCTTTTTTGCTTTTTAGTGCCTTTTCGATGTCCGAAGCCTCTACTTCTAACTCTTCTGTCCACTGTGTGTCTATAGGTTCCACCGTATTATGTAGTGAGAAGGTTCCGGGAAATAGTTCATCCAGGACTCGGTTCAAGATATCTGTTGTCATGGTCTCTGTAGTCAGGACATTCCCTCTCCTCATCTTACCTAATATTACCTTATAGAGTTTTTTCCACGGGTCTCTATTAAGGTCCTCGAGAAACTCCTCCCACGCTCTATTCTTAGCTTTTTTAATTTCCCATCTAAATTTTGCTTTAGCTTTCTTGTATGCAATCCAGGCTCTTCTAATCCTTTCTTCATCACGATTATGCATTTTTAACCGTATCAATTGTCTTCTAGCTTTGTTACATGTGTCCCTTAGATTCGCTAATTCCGGTTTCCACCAATAGACATCTTTCCTTCTATTTTTGTTTCCAATTATGGGGGCCGCTACATCGTAGGCGTTTGTCATTATTTTCCCCATTATATTCACTGCTTCTTCAACAGTGGAGTCAGCGTTTACTCCAGGATTCTACAAGCCTAGTGTAATTGCTGCTTTAAATTTATCTTCATCAAATTTAAGCATTGTCCATCTAGGGTTGTTTTGGGCACTTTTCCAGACGTTGTAGTTATTAAGTCTATACCGTTATGGATATACCGTGAATTGTATATATAGGTGGTCGGACATTGATTCTAAATTCCTTGTATGTACTATTTAATCTATTACTCTTCCCCTCAGATCTGGAGTGATCCATGTCAAGTCCACCGTTGACGTACCTTGGGGACGTATGCATATATAGGTCTGAAAGTCATTTATTAACCTCATTTCCAATGCTGACATTGTTTCCCATACGTATGGGCCAGAAGCGACTCCTGGACTCCGTATTACATCCCCATAAGCGAATTCGGGCATTAAAATCCTCGGCTACTATGATAGATTTTCTATGGTAAGTTTTAACGAGATCCGATAGCTCTTCTATTGCTTCCGCGTATTCTCGTAGTCTCAGGTACGGGGATAGGTATATTGATATTATGACCACATTTTTGGCCTGAGCAGCCACCATACCTTTTCCTTTATGTAATAGGACGCACGCATACCCCAACTATCATTTCACGTGATGATTGCTAGATCAGTCCTGTCGCACAACCAATAAAGGGATTGTGGCACATGTTTTGGTTCCAACACCACTCCTACTGCGATCTGTTCAGCTGCCATAGTCTGCATGAGTAAGTCCTGCGCCGCATTACTCCTATTTAAGTTCACTTTGAGACATTTAAACATTTTGTGTTTTGTTTAGTTCCGGCCTCCGATCCGGCTTCTTGTTTGTCATGTTCATGTTGTTTCCCTGACTACAGTAGGGTCCACCTTGTAACCGGACCCCGGAAGAATGCAGGTAGGCGGTGAGCAATTTGACACGTTCGCATTATAATCGCCCGGGATATTAATTGTTCTCTTAGTATGCAGGTATGGTTTAACGGTCGCCACCCGTTCACAAAGAGATACCGGCGTCGATCTCGCTAGCGCGAAGGAACGGGAGTTCGCGGGTAGGAGTATGACTGATTCACCGGTATGTAGTATAAGTACTTTATTCGCCGACCTCGGCGTAGCGGTTCCTCGTCGTCGTCGTTATGCGCGCTGCTTTCTCTCGGCACGTTCTCTCTGCTAGGCGGCCATTTGCTCAATGAGGCGAAAGAGGCAGATAAAAAAACTGCGCTTGGGACCTCACCTCGCGAGGCTGGCGCCTCTCGCGGTGTGGAGTCACAAGCTAATTAGTTGGCCGAGCGCGCACAGCGACCACAACCCCGATCTCTCCTGACCCTTTACAAAATACAGGGTGTTCGGAAAGTACCGGGACGCCCGAATATCAGGAAAAATATAAGTTTTACAAAAAAATGTTTCAGACAAAAGTTGTGGCGTTTAAAAAGATGTATTTACTGATCACATCAGTTTGACCTTGGGTTGCGTAGCGAAGGTCAGGTCAAGGTCACATTAATTTTTTTAAATGGAA
>NW_022639529.1:902390-907344 GCF_010583005.1 Odontomachus brunneus | reverse complement strand
TTCCATTTAAAAAAATTAATGTGACCTTGACCTGACCTTCGCTACGCAACCCAAGGTCAAACTGATGTGATCAGTAAATACATCTTTTTAAACGCCACAACTTTTGTCTGAAACATTTTTTTGTAAAACTTATATTTTTCCTGATATTCGGGCGTCCCGGTACTTTCCGAACACCTGTATAACTTAACTGGCAATACAACATTAGGTCCCGACATTACCATGCGTACTTATACTTAAATATGTATATATATAAACATATGTCTATATAAATATAAAAATCTACAGTTTGAACGATCAACATAAATATAAATTCAGGAGTCCTTTAACCTAAAATATTGATATAATAATAAAATAATTCCCGACTAATAATCATTGCTCGTACCGATATTTTTATAATAACAAAAACTATATTTTAGCCGATCGAAGCGTACTTCGCACCCGATGCTCGCTCGATCCCCGCGCGCGCGTAGGATCGTTGTCCACCTCGCGTCGATCACGACGGGCCTGCGCCGGCCCGCCCGCGTGGGTACGACTGATCATCTCCCCCGCACGCGTGTCGGCTCGGCGCGTACCCGTCGCTCGGAGTACTCGACGTACTCGCGGCTCCTGCGCGCGGTCGATCTCGTTCTTGGCTGTGTCATCCCGTTCGCGCGGGTTACTGTGTCGCGGAATAACCAAAAATAACGAATAAAAGATAAAAAATAAGATAAGAACTAAAATTCACGCGAATAACGAATAAGCAAAACTAAAATTGCACCAAGAATCTAAAAATAATCTTATTCGCTATTTCGACTACAGCCAGACGTCGCTCGGACCCAGGACGGATACCTTTTCTTTTTCTGTTGCAGGGCTCCCGGACACTGGACCTCGGACCTCGGACACTGGTGAGTATCCCTCGGTAAGTATACTCATGCTTTTTCCTTTCAGGTTATCCCCGAACGCTGGACCCCGGACCTCGGACTTCGGACACGGGTAAGTATCCACCGGTAAGTATTCCAATGCCAATGAACTTTCTCTCTTTGCAAGTTTTCCCTGAAATCCGTCCTGGACTCTCGCTCGGTCAACTAACCTAACTTACAACTAAACTTATACTACCTTAAAAACTAAACCTCACTCGAGGTTCGCGCATCCGCCGTTCGCTTCATGGCTCGACACTCGACGCACACGTCTCCTTGGACAGGTCGAGATCCGACACCTCCTCGTCGAGCTCCTCCGTCATCGGCGCTGCGCTCCTCGGCACCGGCGTCGATGCTCCGCGTCCCGTCAGGACCGACGGGGACCCAGGTCGCTCGGCTGACGCCTCTCGCGCCCCTGGCGGGTTGTTCTCGGTCGCCTCCTCGTCGGGTTCCTCCTTGCTCGCGGTGGCGATCGCGAGCAACGCGTTCTCGGCGGTGACGTCGGCCTCGACGTGCCTGACCTCCGGTTGGGTCGGCTTGTCCTCCCAGGGTCCGGGTTCGGACGGCCGACCTCCCTCGGTGTCTGGTTCGGACGGCCGATGCTCCTCCGACGCGGAGAGTTCGGTTGGGTTAGGCTTCGGAACCTCCACGTCCCCGGCCTCCACCCCTATTTGCCGTCAGACTGCGTCTTCCTGGGTGCTCAGGCCCGTCTCTCCATTGGCGGCACTCCGATTGTTGGTATTCGCCCCTCTCAGCGCTCGCTCGTGGTGGAACTCGCTCGCCGGTTCTGCAACTGCGTGCGGTTGCAACCTAACCTATGGTTATCCCTTTTACCCTTTTTTTTATAAAGGATACAACATAAGGAATTTTCACCATCTCGCGCCAGATGACCACTTTTGCTGCATTTGTAGCAAGTTCCCCCTCTTTCGATGTTGCTCCTACATGCGTGGCGGATGTGCCCATATTCCCAGCACTTATAGCACTGCATCGGTCTTGCTCCCAGCATTTCCACTCTTACTATGGACCATCCTATCCGTAACCTGTTCATTTCTATTAACTTAATGGCCGCTGCTATGGGTAGTACTACCCATGTGATCCCTAGTCCCGATCTCATTTGTCTTATTTTACTGACTTTGATATCATTGTAATCGCATTCTCCATTAAGCGCTAACGTCTCAGCTATTTCACTCTGGGTCACAGAGTCGTCCAAACCCATAATTTTTAGCTTTCTTTTCTTCATAGGGCGAGCAACCACCGCTTCGTCCTTCAACACTTCTCTCAATTCTCTCGCAAGTACATCCGCTTGTCTTTACTGTGTTCTCCGGTAATCTCTATCAGTAATCATCCATTAAGGGCTTTTCTTATTTTTGGCGCTTTTATTCTTATTTCCTCTAGGTTGATCTTCTCTCTTGCCTTTTTTTAGCACAGCTGCGTATGAGAATTCAGTTGCCCCTCCCGAGGTAATAGTAATCGCCTCCGGTTAGGAAGCCTTTCTTGTTGCTCTCTTCTTGCCTGTTGCGTTGTTGTTGTCGTCCTTGTTTTCATCGGCGTTCCTACTTGTACCGTTAGTTATAATCCTAGTTTCAGCTCTATTTTTATCTTTGTTTTTAAATGTATTCCGTCCGCCTTTAGCTACTTGTCATTCTTCCTCTGTTGCATTAGGAGTATCTAATATTGATATGCTTGCCTCACCATCCCTTAGTGTCACAGAGGGGGGAGCTATTATTACGTTAGAGATTATTTTCGGCTTATTGTTTCCCGACTTTAACGCTGTTACTGAAGCGTAGCTTCCTTCCCTTTTTTGCCTTTTCTCTCGCAGTTCCCTCTTTTCTTTAATGAGAACATCTATTTGATGACTGATGCTTTTTTCCTTCTCAATCTCCGAATTGTCCACTTCTGTATTTATTTGTATAGTTTTTTGTATCTTGACCGGCTCTTTTCTGACCCGGGCAAGTCTCTGATAGAGGTTCCAGTTCTATTTTCGGCCACGTTGATTACTGCCATCTTCTGTCGCCTCACTTTGGCTTTCCGAATTGGGAAAAGGTGCTCCTGTTATACAACTAATATCAGGTGTGACCAGTACTTTCTCTACTTTGCGCTTCCTTGGGGGAAGTGCAAACGAGTAACAGACTTACTCGTTTTAGATTAGCAAGCAGTCTTTCATTTTCAGCTTTTAGACTCGAGCGCTCAGGGCCCTGATTCTCGAAAAATATCGCATACGATATTTCATGAATGTCATTAGAATATCACGTTTTTCGATAAATTTGTATTCTCGAATTTTCGCGAGACACTCATATGCGATAAATATCGAACGTTTGGTATCGAGTAGGTCCGACCATGCAAAAATAAATATCACATACGAAATTTTAGTAAAAAATAGAATTATAATAAAGAGTGTATCACAAATTGTCATTATTCTCAAAGTTTGGAAAAATTGGAAGAGATTTGTTATAAGAAGCTAATTAGTGAACTTTAGGGAAGAAAAAAAAGGTATGTCAATGAATTGCATGCATTTTATTTACAAAATGTATAACAGCAACTGCATAATTTATTTTGCAGTTTGTGTGGAAGTAATGATACCAAATAATAATTTAATGTATTTGGGAGCAGCTCGGCTTCTTGAAGAAGTTGAAGAAAGAGATGGAAGGACGACAGTTATTTCATATCAGAAATAATCCGTTTGATTTATCTAATAAAGATTTTATTCGTTTATATAGAGTAAACAAAAGAATAACGTAAAATATAATAGATATTGTATCTATATATATAAATACGAATATATAAATGAGCCTAGACGAATATTAGCATTGGATATAAGCACACAAGAAAATTATTAAATTATTTATTATGTGTGATTATTAGAATATTGTTCATTTACATAATATTTATTATATTAATTCTTATATTACAGGTTACAACAGCAATACGTTTCATGGCATCTGGCAGTTACCAGAGAGACATAAGTCTTAATGTTAATTCTGCTATCAGTCAACTATCTGTGAGCAGATGCACTGATACAACAACAAGAGTTTTAAATCAACTAAATAATAAATAAACTATAATCAACCATATAATAAATAAAATTAAATAGATGGGTTAAATACTCTTCAACTTTGACAGAAGTTAGATCGATAAGAGATAGGTAAATATTTTTTTAATATACAAGGTATTTAACGCAAAACACGGCAACACTATTTACAGATGAAATATGTAAAACAAAAAGTACTCTATCATTACTCGAAGAAATACATAATATTCTCAGGTATTAATAGAAGAAGATTAGCGAATCAATACATGTAATATGATAGAAAGAACTGTATAACTGGACTTTCATTCAAGATATCTGAATCTTTTGACAATATTTTGGTATCAGTGATAGTGCAAAACTAAACAGTGCAAATGTATATTATAAGACTGTCCAGTAGTATGTATTGTTCGCCGTTTTCAAAAAGTTGTCAATATGTTGAGACACTTTGAAGGAAACTTAAACTGAAGAGCCGCCTTACCAGATTGTGCACATTGATTCGCAAATGTTTTTCTATTAATCTTCGGATTTTACGTCGTGGTTGTTTGCAAAATGATTTTGTTTGGTGTGCTTTATCTGCATACGAATCTATTGTGTTTTGCGTCAGATATTCTGCATATATGAAATTTTCTCTGTGGAAGAGTTTGATGAGCTATATTAATCGATATCTTTTTTAATAAAATTTATTAAATTATTTTATACAGATTTTGGAAAAAATATGATTTTCCTGGAATTATAGGACGCATAGATTGTACTCACGTGGCAATAGTGACAATAGTTGCACCTCCCAAGCATCATCCACAATTTCCGGAACATATTTATGTGAATAGAAAAGGTTATCACTCAATTAATGTACAACTGGTAAGTTATTAATGTATAAATATCATTCTCAAGACATTCTTTTGGAATTTGTTATGCCTGAAGAATTAATGTGCACAGAAATGTTATTTAAGTTATCGTCAGATATCTTATATATTTAATTATAATTTCATGTATTTTTCAGATATGTGACAGTGATTTAAAAATAATCCAT
>NW_022639529.1:895511-902380 GCF_010583005.1 Odontomachus brunneus | reverse complement strand
CTTTGTAACAATTCTTTTTCATTAAAAGCTAGAAGCATGATCTTTTTCGAAGTGATTAATAATATGACTGATATGTTGTTCATTCTATGGAACAATTATAAATTGATTTAAAAATTCAAATTTGGTATTAATCATGTACACTAGACTTTCTAATATTAGGATTTATGTTATATAGAATATATGTTTATTACGAAATATGTTCTACATTTGGACTGATTGTTTCACATTGCAGGTGATTCTGGATATGCATTAAGGCCATGGTTATTGACACCTGTTATAAATGCTATACAAAACTCATTCGAAGATCGATATAATGTTGCAGACGAATTCGAACCTTAATAGAAAGGACGAACGGTTTATTGAAGATGCGTTTTCGATGCTTGTTAAAACATAGAGTCTTGCATTACAAACCAGACGTAGTATCGCGTTTAGTTAATGCTTGTGTAGTATTGCACAATATGTGCATTGAAGACAAAGTACCAATGCCGCCTTGAGAGGAAATAGATTACAATATTGACTTAGAAATAAATGTTAATAATAATATTAATGATAATGTAGAACCAAACCGGATTAATCCAGAGCTTGTCGCAAGAAGAAGGCTTCAGAGGCTATTAAACGGAACAGAAAAGTCAAATACCATTTTGCGAAACTCGCAATAGTTTTCGAGTAATTAATTATTTTGTCTGAGCAAATAAGCGCTCGGGTCGGTGCGCAACATTGATATACACGAATTGCGGCTTTCCAATCACAGCTACGTTAGATACCATCGTATCTCCTAGCCATAGTTACCATAGTTACCATAGTTACGAGACACAGAGTGTCACAGAGTATATATATGTATGTGCATGATTAAAAGTTAATATTAAAAATGTAATAATTGAAATTATAAATTCAATATTAATTTTTGTCCCATATTTCGCATATTTTACTGAATGTAAATTTACAGGTACAGTTTATATAGTTCGCGAAAAAACCAAAAAGAATTAATTAAAATAATATTTTAAATGCAAAATCTCTGCCCTCCCCCTCACCATATAGTCCTTTATTACAATGTATAATATTAATCGGAAAGCTAATTAATTTAATTGCGATTTATTTCTTAATTAAAGTGAACAAACGAATTTAAAGCAACACTGTCGCGCATCGTCGTGACAAGGCAAGAGTATATACTTGATATTTCCAAGGAAAAAAATGGTGCAGTAAATTCTGCAAATCTATAGCTTGCTAGGCAAAATTAAACATAAGTAAGCAGACTTGCTAGTGCAGCAAATATATTAAATTTAGAAGCAATTGCCAATTTGCTTATAGAATAAACTCATTTTTGTTTATATTATTAATTACTACAACAAATTTATTATTATTTACTGCAACAGTAACAATAGTTACAATTATTGCATAGTTACATACTTGCAATAATTTACAGTAATAGTTATTGCAACAAATCATTTCGTATTTCAAGCTAATTGAAGTTTGCGAAGTAAATTCACTATTCACTAATTTTACGACACAAATTATGCACTTATTCGATAAATAAATAAAAAATATTTTTATTCGTTTTATGAAAAGGAATACGTTTCCATCTAAATACAAATGTTCGTAATAAGAAACATGTCATTATGTATTATGCAATTTAAGTTTCTCTTTTTATATTGATAATTAAATGTATTTATTAAATGTAATGTATTGATATAAATTATATATTTCTTTATATGAATGTATTATACTTATGATATTTTATTATATTATTTGAATAGAGAAGGGGAGTTGCAGGGAATAAATTCATTTCAATGACCATTTTTGCTTTCGTTAACTTCTATTTGCTAAAGCAGCTGATGAGTTAGCTATACTGAAATCCATCAATATACCAAATTTCTTTTAATATAACAAAAAACAATATTAGTTGCTTATACCGAACCATATTTTTCATTAGTTGTGATATAGAATTATTTTTGTTGTGTTAACAAATCTGCCATGCAACATCAAACTTTATTAGATACAATAACAAATTTTATATAGATTTGTGATTTGGTTATTTGTAACATAGCAGACTAGTTGTTCGTATATTACGACTATATTTGCTAGGCTAGCAAGGTTTTCATTTGTGACAGCAAATTTCTTTTCCCGCATCGCATTTCGTGCCCGCACGATATGAAAACCAATCGGTATAATTACGTCCAAAGCGCGAGCGTGCTTACTTGCGCTGGATCATTCGCGTTTCGAGTCAGGAGTTTACAAGCGAGCCAGTAATTATGAGATGAAAGCATTCTCGATCCGTCCCAGAATAACCTCTTCTCCGATTGAGAACCCTAAAGGGCTCCACTTCTCGTCGTCTTCTCCCGTCCAATTACTCATCGCACGAAAATGTTGCGGGCTTACGGCTTCGATCAATTAATTTTGCCGACTTTTCACAGCGCCGGCAAACATTTTCCCCGCTACTTTACGCTGCTACAATATCGCGGCGATATTCGTACTATGACGGTCTTTGCGGTGTGCAAGCGTGTGAGTGTGTAGGTGTGTGCAGACGTAAATAAGGCGGTGCCGGCGGATAGAGGAAGAAGATAAGGTCGGTGTAATTTGATTACGTATCTTGCGCTGAAAGTATATAAAGTAATTCGAGAGCTATGTTGCAGGGACTAATGTCCATTTAAAGGGGAAACGATATCTAAATGGTATACAAAAGATGGTGTAAGTGAGCGTAATCCTTTTTCATTTATTTCCTAAACGCGAAGATTTATATATTTAATTAAGGCCGACGTAAAAAAAAAGCGATTTGTTTAATCAAGCGTTATTTCTTTTTTAAGAAATTCTCTCGCTGGTTTTTCGAATAATAATAGTCGATCTTTGTGCAATATTTTGAATTATTGTTTTTATTCTTTAAGAAAGAGACAAGAGGAAGGGAGGAGGGATGATAAAGAAGAAAGAAAGAGGAGGGAGAAATCTTAATGAGAAAGAAGCAGTATAATTTTCAACGCAACAGGAAGTTTCCGAATTCTTTCTCCGCTTTACTTTTTCTTAAATTTCACAAGTCTTTATTATTGTGTGTTTAAGGGGATATTCTGATTTACATAACCAAAAAAAATAGATTTTTACGAATTTTTTCAGAGAAATAAATAAAAATGTTAATATATATAATATGTGTGTGTATATATATTTATATATATTAATATTATTAATTATTATATTATTATATATATTAATATTTATATATATTAATATTATTTTATTCACTTCTCTGAAAAAATTCGTAAAAACCTTCTATTTTTTCGTCTATATAAATCAGAATATTATGTAAATCAGAATATCCTCTAAAATCTTATATATATATATATATATATATATATATATATGTATATATATATATATATATATATATATATCCTATATTTGACAATAATAAATAGGATTTTATCATTATGTAACTTTTTTTATACTGAACGTCGCCGGACGCCTCTAAATGATATTACAAATTTAATGTTGTTAAATTTGTTGGAGAATTAACCTTTGTTATATACAAAAAGTCGAAATTTAACAAAAATATTTTAATGTTACAAATTATTCGTTCTCTCTGCCTTTTTTTTTATTTAGTGTCCTGGGAAAAATAGTAATTTTAGACATTTTCCGAAGAATTTGGGTTTATATGTATATTCTGCAGGAAATTTAATATGATTTCTAAATTTCCTGTTTCCATTTATTTTAAATTATTATACAAGTAATATTATCCAGTAGTTCGAAGCGTCCAATAATAGCGCGTTTAGCACAAAAAATCTGAACGGTATTTTAATTTTTCTTTTAAATAATTTTTAAATAGCTTTTTTATATACAATGTATAGATAAATAGTAAGATAAGTAGATAAATAGATAAATAGTATGATAAATAGTAGAATAAAAAATCTATATTGCTATGTATTTTTATTCTTATATCTCTTTGAAAAAAAATTCGTAAAAATCTCCTATTTTTCGACTATTTAAACCAGAATTTTCTTTCAATATTAAAAATTTGACTGATAAATCATTGTCGACCTATCTTTATGCATCTATTTGTTGTACAATTATGATGTGCTAAAGAAGGTTAATTTAAAAGAATATCAATCGTGTCAATAAACTGTACGTAGATCGCTGTTGATGATAATAGCAGGAAAAATGGATACTGTCGAGTCGGACGCGGCAATCCGTAGTACCGGTGTTGATAGAGACGTCTGTAAGTGACACGGAAGCTTATACACGCTAATAGCGCCATTCCGTGCCCTATGCTAGGTAGGTACTTTTTTCAGATATTCTCCCTTTTCGGCGCCACGGTCTTCTACCTTTTCACAACGAGAGTTTGAGAGTCGAGAAGGTCGCTATAAGCCGTTTTGTTCACGGCGAGGGACATCAATATCGCTCCGCTCCGCGCCGCGCCAAGTATTCAGAACGCCCTTCAAGAATTTTAATGCGACGGAGAAAGAATTTATTGCGACATAGAATGCGCAGTAATGGCGGAAATACGTATAAAAGTCGGGAAAAGGGTGCGCATTGTCGCCGTCTAATGGCCTGCCTCGGGCGTCGCATAGTGGCGACGTGTACACGCACCACCCACACGAGGACCGTCTTTCCGTTCTGGAGGGCTCAGCCCTCGTAGATAGAGCGAGAAAGAATGAGAGAAGGGAAGAGGCCCCTGAAACTAGCGCGGAATTTTAAAACAACCTCAGGCGGATTTGAGAAGGAGACCGGAGACAATCGGCAACGGACTTTTGCATGAGATTACGTTCCCGCGTTCATTCCGATCGGTCGTTTGTCGTTCCTGCAGAATGGATTTACCGATATATATGTGTATATAGGGTACAGCGGGGAAATTTGGATATTATGCGTTTGCGATAATTTCGGAAAAATATAAGACGCCATGTTTTATATTTGAGGTTAGCAGTAAAGAAGATACTGTGGTCAAGTATAAGTTTCAAAGAATATTTGTGAATCTAAAAGTCTGTGGAATATTTTATATTAAGTAGGGTATGTAGAGAACTTCTGTTGTTACTGCAGTTTATAAGAATATATTCTGCTAGCTTAAGCTTTTATAAAATCTACGTAAAAACTATGATAACAATATAATCTAAAAATGTTTCCCGCGTGTATTAGCGATCACCACGTTGACTAGTGATGCATTTTGTTGAGTTATTGTAGTATATATTACAATGTTTTTATATCGGCGTACGGGATAATTTGGATACATTTTTATGGGGCAATTTGAATAACGCACTCAGTTCCATAATATGTATATTTCAATTGTTTTAAGACACATTTCATTATTTAAAATGGTGTGATTATGGAAAAAGTATACTCGACTAAATTGAAACAAAGAAAGTATGAGGCATTATATCTATTATTGATGGTATAATGTCCATTTTAGAAGCTGCACAGTTATTTCATGTTCCCTGCAAAAGTTTATATAGAAAAGTTCAATTTAATCGAAGACAAATATGTGATGAAAATGAAATCCCTCGCACTTTTATTGGGCCGTGTTTAACGCATTTTAGAAAAAACTTGACTGTGCATTTTGTAAAGTCAACTACTATTTAAATGTCTCTATAAAAAAGGGGACTGGGTCCGTTGTCAGTACAGCAAAGCATGGTATCATGAGCAATGCGTTGGGGCCAAAGGGAAAAATAGTTCATTTGTGGCCCTTGTATATGAATTTTTTCTATAACACTAACATGATTATTTTTTCTTTTATTAATTGTCTTAATTTTTGTTTAATTTTGTTTGAAAAGTGCAATTTAATATCAAAAATACAATAAATAAATATAATGTTTTACTTTTATTATAATATTATAATGTTTATTATAATTATTATGTTAATCATTATGTTAATGTAATTATAATTATAATGTTAATTTTAGTTAATATTAATTTATTTATGTTTGTTGTATTTAACATATTATATGGGACTAACATGATTACTTTGACTTTCTAATTTGTATTCAATTTTATTACATGTTTTTCTAATTTATGTTCAATTTGATCTAAAAAGTATAATGTTCAAAGAACAAATACATGATTTGATTTTTGTTATAATATTAATGCTCATTTCTAATGTTATTCAAATTACCCCTTAAGATATTCGAATTGCCCCTCCAAATTGATCTTCATTAAAATTATAAGAGTAAATTGGATAATAGCATTATGCCTCAAGATTTAAAAAGTAATTTCTCATATATTGAGTAAATACTCCTTAGACATGTGAGTTTCCTGCTACATATTTAATGTAAGGATAAAATTATTATTTTATTTTATGTAAGGAAATTATTATTTCTCGAGAAATTGTTCAAAAAGTTTGAAATTATCCAAATTATCCCGCTTTACCCTATGTGTATATATATATGTGTGTATGTGTCTATCTGAATGAGTGATTTATCGCGTAATTTTTGGATATATGACTGTGTATGTGTGCATACGTGCATACAAAATAAAAATAATACACTTCTTATAAACGTAATTTTTAATTATTAAAACAAATTTCAGTTTTAGTATGTGTTACTACTTTATCTAAGAGAAATATAATATATAATTTATTATAGTGTTAATTATAATTTATTATAGTGACTTTATTATAGTGTTTTGGAAAGCTCTTGCAATAAGCTACAAGAATATGTAATAAAAAATAGGGGTTTCCTTTTAAAAAAACATTAATGACCTTGATTTGATTTTGACAAAGTCACTCAAAGTCAAGTCTACATTTTCATCATATGTTTCCTTTTAAGCCATGCAACTTTCGTTCGAAAAATTTTTCAATAAAATCATCGATTTGCGAGATAATCGACCATGTTACTTAAAATGAAACACCCTGTATATATAGTATATATATATATATATATATATATATATATATATATATA
>NW_022639529.1:890188-895354 GCF_010583005.1 Odontomachus brunneus | reverse complement strand
AGGTGTGTTCAAAAAGTAAGGTGACTTTATATTTTTATGAAAAAATATTTATTTATTCATCAATATTCATGTTGTCCCCTTCAAAAATATTTATTTATTCATCAATATTCATGTTGTCCCCTTCAAAGTAATCCCTCTCAGATATAATATACTTGTGCCAACGCTTTTTCCAATCCTCGAAGCACTTCTGATAAGCACTTTTTGGTATAGCCTTGAGCTCTTCCAGCGATGCAGTCTTTATCTCCTCAATCGTTGCAAATCTCCGTCCTTTCATAGGTCTCTTCAGTTTTGGGAACAGGAAAAAGTCGCAGGGGGCCAAATCCGGTGAATATGGTGGCTGAGACATGATTGTGGTGTTGTTTTTGGCCAAAAAAAAAATCTCTCACAAGCAACGATGAGTGAGCAGGTGCATTATCGTGATGCAAAAGCCATGAATTGTTTTTCCACAATTTTTAAAAAATTGCATGGCACGAGCCAACCGATATGCCAACATCCTCAGCAACTTCTCTAATAGTGATTCGACGATTTTCCAAAACAATTTTCTTCACTGCTTCAACGTTTTCATCTGTTGTTGACGTGCTAGGACGTTCAGAGCGAGGTTCGTCATTGGCATCTTCTCGGCCATCTTGGAAGAGCTTGTACCACTTATAAACATTTTTTTTTACTCAGAGCAGACCGTATGCCACTGTCAACATTTCAAGTGTTTTGGAGCACTTAATTCCATTTTTTACACAAAATTTGATGCAAATTCTTTAATCTATTTTTTTTGATAGCAGAAAATCGCCGAGCACACCAAAACACGTTTAACCTTTGTATCTGTCAAAAACAAACTAAATATGCTATATAGTTGAAACTGTAAACATATGTTCGGGACATGTATTTTTTCTCGGAATGTAAAGTAATTTAGGATATTTTAATGTTTTCAAAATTCAGCAACACATTATAAGTATATTCAGATATCTGAGGTTTCAATTATGTATATTGAAAATTAATATATACAACAATCAGAATCAAAAATATAAATCAAATTCAAATCAATCAAATTAACATTAAAATTCTAATCAAATTAAAGTCAGTTTAATAATATTTAAAGGTAACAAATAAAGACATAAAAATCAAATTTCATATATGAGAATTACGTGTTTACGTAACATAACTTATCGTTATGATAGTATTTTTATGTAAATTTAATCAGTATACGTTCAAAACATATATCACTATATTAATTTTGCACAAAATGTCAAAATTTTTTCTGATAAGTATCGAGATTATCTTTAATCTAATGAGAAGAGCAATTTACTTTTGCAATTATAGAGTGAATATGCTTTAGAGTTTTTGTAGTTTGCGATTTCCACTGCTCTGTATGCTTAAAGTATGCTCGAGAGTCCACTTATTAATGGACAAAATTATTAATGGAAAAAATTATTAATGAAGCATTAAAACAATAACAAGCTAATCTAAAATTATTACTTTTCTCATTAGCATGTACAGCATGAGATATCTCTTGTGTTCGTTATTTTATCATTAGTATGAGATATCTCCTGTGTTTGTTACTTTATCAAGGAAAAAAATGAACACAGTGGATTCAGTAGTCATTCATTAGTATTTTATCTATGGATACACAACACATCTCATAAATGAACATTTTTAATCCAACCGTGCTGGATTTTGTTATTATCCGCGTTTCGCGGCACACACGATATGCCCGAGAAGAAAGACGATGTTATTGAAATATTACGCCGCAGGAAAACTCGCGATGTGTCAGACTCGCAAGCGCGCGTGAACGCGACCGTGCGGTGCCGCCAAGTAAGCCGAGGTGATATCGATTAGGCTGATGTCAAATTAATTACTGCCGTTAGTGCGTGTGAGTTCCAAGTAACTGTATTACGTAACGTGTTACGTAACGCGAGAATCTCCAAATAATATCAATTACTCGTGAATTCTGTAATGGCGATCTCACGGTTACGACTGCGGAAAATAATCTCCGCGAAGTCGCGCAACAAAAGAACGATTCGTATCCACGGCACAGCGCTATTCTCAACAATTGTACGAACTAAAACCTTCATTGTCTCGCCGCTGCTTTATAATAAAGCGCTGAACATGATGTTTTACAGTTCTCCGCTTGTAAAAAGCCTGACCCGCATTCCAAGAGGCATTTCCTTCAACGAGACCCCGTTCCTCCCCGAGGATCTCCGCGTCTTATTGCGGCGCGTCGCTCAATTTTGCCTTCTTACGACCATTTCTTCGCGGCGACCCGTAGATCTCGCCGAAGTACATCATTAGAAGAGAGCTCGCTTTTCGCGTAAATTCAAGACTTTGTAAAAATAACAATCGCGAATGGTCGCTGCGAGCCTCGAGCTCCAGAGGCGGAAAGTCGCAGGCGGAGAGGTCAACGCCGATGTTAATTTTTACATTGAAAATTCCGTCGAAACTGCACCAGGTTTTCGAAAAGGGATTCTCAGACACGCGGGGAATGTCCTCCGTCCTTCGTAACAACGTTCGGGTTAGCTGCGGTCGTCGCCTCGCGATAAAATAAGAGCAAAAACCGTTTCTCCTCGCAGTGTGGTTAAAACTTTTCGAAACGTGCTCGCGCATAATTAATATGATCAAGAGGCCAAACGTGCAACCGCGCTCGCGATAAACTTTTTCCCAGTTTAATGGACACGGGCGGAAGAAGCGTGTGTATATTCTTCGTCTTGAGTTCGCTCTCGGCCGTACTTTTAAATAATCAAAAGCGGCGGATGTTCATCGTCGTGTTTCTTTGTTCCGCCAACGTTTGCGCAGGAAGATCTCGAAAACCTCCTCGAAACTACACGCGACTGATAATAGAAGATATATTTTTTTAATTAAATTCTCGTGGCGATGTAGAAGTGTATTTCCTTTAATTACGAGAACAAAAAATGTATTTACGTAGTTGATACATATACCAATGGAGAGTTCTGTTTTCCTTGTATATTTTAATTTATAAAATGAATGCGAGAACGCGTGATTCCACATTGTTTCGTAAAACAAAAGAAATCCCACGAGTCAGAGTATACATGCTCAGATAGACAGGTGTACACTGAATTGCTAAACGGTTTTCGCAATTTTACTAAATGAAATTGCAATGTTTTAAGTTGTCGACATTGAAAGCCATTACTGACATGTATACACAGTAATTGATTACGACGAAAACCACAGTGACAATACACAGTGTGACTTTTGCGAAATTAGGAAGAAAGAATTTATTTTAAATTAAAAGAACGTATTATTTTTTAATAAGTAACTTTTATATATTTTCATAACCGATTACACATATACGCGCATGTATGTCGTAGTTATGAACACTTTTTTCCTAATGAAATTAGTATCCGTCTAGAGTTGTAACATTTGAAAATGATTGCTCACGGACTTTCGCGACAATCGACTATGATAGGAGCCGAATTTACAATACGTGCAAAAGTAAATTTTATTAAGTCAACGTAAAAACGTGTTATTTGTATCCAAGAGATTATTCCGGATTTATTCTAGATTAAATTATTGCAGTAGTAATATTCGAAGGGTAGATATAACGATAGAGAACCCATTTTTTTACGAGCTTTATCTTGATATATATTATAGAGGTCACTCTCCTGACTTTGAGAAGTTCAACCTTGGGAAAGAAGTCCCGGCCTAACCGCCGTCACGACAAGACGTGTTCGAACAAGTTCGGACCTTGTGATTTTTTTGGATCGTGTCTTGAAAATTTCCAAGACTTTGCTCTCGAATTATATCATTAATCGGAAACTGGCGTTGGGGCATTACTCTTAGAGAGGCCTGTAGCCAAATATTGAAGGAAGGAAGGAAGGAAGGAAGAACCTTGGGAAAGTTTTAGTCGTCGCCTATTGTTTATTGAACAGTTATTAATAAATGAAACTTCAAAAATAGAACAATTCTTCGATATTCTATATATTTGAGGAATCTTAACACTATATATGTGAAACATAAAAATATTTGCCTTACATCCACATGCGTGATGCTTTTGTTTTTATTTCTTTTGTCAAATTTATTGTCAAGTAGATTAAGAAAAATAACTTTGTAAAAGGAATATGATTTTTGCACACAGTGTATATTGAGATATGGTAAACAGTACACGCATATATGCAGAGTAGAGACCCTTGAATTAGAGTCCCGAAATAATGTCCCCGATTTTGATTGGTGCCGCCATGTTTTGTCAAACTAGCTACGACCACTATAGCAATGTGTGTAAACAGAAATAATAAACAATGCTCAGTTATTGTGCGCCAGATTGTAATAATTCAAGTGTAAAAGGCTACATCATGAAAGTATTTCCTCGTGATATAAAATAAAAAGCAAAATGGGCAGCCAATGTGGGGAGGACAAATTGGAGCCCAAGCAATAATTCATTTCTCTGCAAGGTTATCTGTTAACATCGACTTTTATAAACTTTTTTAAATAAAACTATGTATATTAATTTATAGTGCAATTTTATACCAAATTGTCACAAATTAAAGATAAAAATATACCAAAGGTACGCTGTGTTTAAATGTAAGATAGCATGTAAAAAAATAAAAGAATCAAAGAAACGATATCTTAATAGTAAGACTATGGCAATGCATAATATATAAGCAATAAATTAAATTTTATTCTTTGATTCATTTAACTTATTTTCCTGCTATTCTAAATACCATACTTTATATATTATATTTGCTGCCATGGTTGCTTCCGATTTTTGACAAAACATGGCGTTACCGACCTAGCTTACAAGACGTATTTCGGGATTCTGATTCAAGGGTCTCTAACGCAGAAAAGCTCCGCCCTAAAAAAACGAATCTATCTAACCTATCGTTTACATTAAGACAGATACAATGTACAGAAACGTTAGTTTTTGAATGAAAAACAATATAAAAATACAAAAGATACAGAGAAAGAATAAAAAAATGTAAAGGATGGATTAGGTTATGTTAGTGTTGTGGTAGAGGGTGCAGAGGAGGGACAGAGCCTTTCCCGCGCGCATATATGTGTATTGTTTACTATAACTCAATGTATACTAACAGTAAGATTTGAAAAGGCACATAAGGAGCAAGCACGGATGACTTAGTGCTATTAAATACTAATATTACTTTTTAATATTAATATGATAGTGGGAGGATAAAATTGTCCAGCATTAAACGCACGTATCAAAAA
>NW_022639529.1:889715-890178 GCF_010583005.1 Odontomachus brunneus | reverse complement strand
AATTTTATCCTCCCACTATCATATTAATATTAAAAAGTAATATTAGTATTTAATAGCATTAAGACATCCGTATTTGCTCCTTTTTAAATCTTACTGTTAGTTAATCTATCAAGGAGCTTTCTATAATTTCAATGTATACTATTTGTAAAAATTACGTTTCATTTAAAAATAATGTTTTTAATAACATTTTAATAAATAATGTGCAGCACTTGAAACTCTTTGAGTGTACTTAGGGTAGCCATGATAACATATGTCAAGATTAAGGGAACTGGAGGGTCAGACTGTCTGAAAATCGTATTTGTTTTTTCATAATTTTTTATGACAAACTGAATGAATGTGCAAAAGTTATTTTGACGTGTATTTATACAACACATAAAGAGAAGAAAAATATAATTTTGATGATCAAATACTCAATATAAGTTAATTTTGAAATATTAATTTTTTTACTAAAAGAATTGAAAAT
>NW_022639529.1:889527-889705 GCF_010583005.1 Odontomachus brunneus | reverse complement strand
TATGATAGTGGGAGGATAAAATTGTCCAGCATTAAACGCACGTATCAAAAATTTTCTTCGATTATCGTACGCGGAGAATCAACCTTCCATACTTAGACCGACCATTGAGTCCCAATTTTTATATATATATATATATATTTTTTTTTTTATAAAATTCCCAAACCCTATTAAACCGTTA
>NW_022639529.1:885346-889517 GCF_010583005.1 Odontomachus brunneus | reverse complement strand
TTAATTTTTTTACTAAAAGAATTGAAAATATTTAATAATATTCTATTAAGATATTTGCAATTTTGTTAACTTTTACTCAATTTCTATTATAGTAGTTCACACGATAACGACAAGTTTACGGAAATTTTCAAATTTAAAATTCAGCTTACTTGAACCACAGAGAGTCAAGATATTACTGCAAAATGATGACCTTGAGAAGAAAAACGAAATATATTTTAACTGCATATACTATACACTTATATTGAGTATTTGATTATCAAAATTATATTTTCCTTCTCTTTATATGTTGTAAAATATACGTCAAAATAACATTTTCGCATATTCATTCAGTTTGTCATAAAAAATTTTGAGAGAACAAGCACGATTTTCAGGCAATCTGAGCCTCCAGTCCCCTTAAGAACTCCTTTAAGGACATGGAGCTGTGTCCCCTATTTGGTTATATTCACTGATGTTAGTATGAAAGTAATGTGAGTTCTTTCTCTCTCTCTTTCTTCTCTTTCTCTTTCTATCTCTGTCACTCTTTCATACTTACATTCTTTCTAGATTTTTAATTTAGATTGTGCCATTGGATGTCTCTTATAAGTGAAGCACAACATTTTTCAATTCCTTGATCACCACTATTGTAACGATTTAACTTAGAATATTCTCGGATGTTTTCATATTGCTTTGATAAAATTTATTTTTACACCACGTATTGTGTCATTTTGGCTTCTGTCATAATCGATTGTTAAGTCCATGAGCAATAATCCCCAAATGTGACAACTAGATGGGCTACTCGATTCACTAGAAAAAAAGATATTCAAGCCATTTCATTCTCGAATGTAAATTTTGCAGCGACTTTATTAATCGATTTATAAAGATTGTGGCCTTCGCGGGCGGTTATTATGGCATTCATATTTAACACATAGAATGATGAAATAATAATACGAAAGAAATATGAAAAGAATGATTAAAATTTATTCAAAATGGTATTCTATACGTAATATAGTATGAAAATCTGAATGTATCTTTTAGTTGTTAAATTTGTAGTTGCATCAATACAATAAAATATAAATTCTTAAAAATAAATATTATAAATAGGTAAAATAACAAAGAATTTACATTATTTTATGAATATGAATTTAATAATTAAAGTTCAGTAAAGCATATTAACCTCATAAATGTCTTTAAAATAAAATTGTAGAGTTTCAATCATTGATTGTCTCATGATAGTCATGAAAGTCTACCTAGACATGCATACGCCAAGTACACGTGTAATAAACTGAAGATTATATTTATCCGGATGAGACTTTTAATGTTGATCGATGTCTCATCCTGCATTCGCGATGGTTTAATTTATTTGGTTGTCGACGTTCGCAGTAATACGTATCAATCACACGTTATCCAATATAACTCTGAGTGCCCGAGCGCATACACATTACAAAAGCAAGGATGGAAAGGACACAAAGTGTCCATTTGCTCTCGCACAGTTGCAAGCCGTACAAGATTGTCCATTGAACTGTTGTCGCGGAATTGCAATGTACAAAGCGAGTCTTCTCGCTGTCGCGGAACGGAAGCATGCGCCGCCGACACCATTTCGAAAAGCCACACGGCGTTTACCCGACGATCTCGACAATGATTAAAGCCGCTTCATCATATTAATGGCTTCTAATGAAAGAAAAGTTTCTAGGTCGCGCACGTGCTACGCGCGTCTGGCGCGAACTTTTTAATGCGAAACAATGTAACTTTTTTGCGGCGACGCAATAATGCAAAAAAGAACGCGAACACGTTGTATTCGCGTTATTATAAACCAGCCATTTTTATGTCCTACTGACTCGTCAATCTCAGTAGCAATGGAAATAATGTGCAGGCGAGCCATCCTGCTTATCATACCGCTAACTGTTAGAGCTGCTGAGCTGGAGGTGTGTAAATCACACAACTAATGTTATTTCCCTTAGTTATTGGCAGTCTGGAAAAACCTGATCTTTCTAGCAGCATCAGTTCACAGTTTAATGCTGCAATTCTAAGCAGAATCGTAAGACTCGTAACTTATTCTCGTAAAATTTGTCAGAACTTATGAGTAGATTTACAAGTCTATTCAATATCATATGTCGTACAATTACTCGTAAATATTTACGATTTCATGTAATTTGCGATATTTACAAGTGATTATACGGCATATGATATTACATAGACTTGTAATCTATTCATAAGTTCTGACGAGTTTTACGAGAACAAGTTACGAGACTTACAATTCTACTTAGAATTGCAGCATTAAAATTTCTTTTGGAATCATAGAATGCCTGCGAGAAACGTAACTGCAATACTGGTGGCATAAAAAATTAAGTTCTTTTAGAGTGCCATTGATTAAAGGAAATGTTAATAATTGTATGGCTTACTCTACACTGAGAAAAGAAGCAATTGGATCGACAAAATCGACGGTCATCGGCCATCAAAGAAATATTGTATGTATTCAACAACATACGCGTTAATACAACAATAAGTTGGATTGAAATCATTATATCTGCATTGATATAAGGTAAACTCAGATAAGATGGCCATATTTTTTTAAAATGCAAAAAAAATACATTTCTTATTTGAACTAAAAGAAATAAAAACTCTTCTTGAGTATAATCAATATTAAATGTAAAGGACAATAAGAGTTAAAGCACAGTTTTAATAGTGCTATTAAAACTATTAAAAATAGTGACCCAATCTCCAATGAGAAGAAATTTATTAATCATCAAACAATCAAACGCGTTTCGGTCTAACTTCACAGACCATCTTCAGTGATTACAAATAAAAAACAAATTATATTTAAATGTCACAAACGTAAGGTCGCAAATAATCGGTATAACAAAGGTTATTGTTACAAAAGTTGTTGCTACAAAATTTGCTTACGGGAATCGGAAGCACGAACGCAAATAAATACAAATAGTCATTAAGACAAAGGAACCTCTCCCTGGAAGACCGAAGGTATTAGTCAGTAAATAACTTGTTGTAAGATTGGTATCTCCATCGCACGTACTAAGGTGCTGTGGTGTAATTATCTAAAAACGTATTAAGATAGAGTAACCAAACCAAGTCTGAGCAAAAACAATGATAAATAATAGATAGTAGAGCTGAGATGTTAAGCTAACACGCGTTTGATTGTTTGATGATTAATAAATTTCTTCTCATTGGAGATTGGGTCACTATTTTTAATAGTTTTAATAGCACTATTAAAACTGTGCTTTAACTCTTATTGTCCTTTACATTTAACATTTCTTATTGTTATTTCTTAATAGAGTTTGACACATTATTTCACTGAAGTCTACAGTAATAATACCATCAGAGTTAAAAAGAAAATACTTATGTGAAATTATTTATTACAAAAATATCGAAACATGAGCATTGGTCTTACCTAAATTAAAAAAAAATGGCCATAAGGAATAGATGACCCATACATATTTTATGTTCAAGATTCCGTACTTATTATTTTATAAAATAATGAAAAAGCATAATTTCACATATTCATTTTAGTATAAAATATTTAATACATATTATTTGTGAAAAATATAATACACATATAAAATAGAAACCTCTATTACAAAACTTAAATTCTAAATTCAATTTTTGATCAAAATTTATTGCACATAAGATTTAATTACTGTAATATTGAGAATAATTTTTGAAATATAATGACTTTTGTTTTATAAATGTTACAATGATAGTCATCTTACTCAAAATGTGAGTAAAAGATGGTTATAATGGTAACTTATAAATAAATAGTGAAAACAAAAATAAAAATGCATGTTATATTACAATTTACATACCTACTTTATGTATCCAACGTTGATTCCAATAGCTTAACTGTAATTTATTCGACGTTACAGCAAGTTTTAGTAAACCTATGAGAAATTTTACAGGTAGTTGAAAATAAAAATATAGTATAATATTCATAATCTTGTTATTTCAAAAAATTTACGCACATACACTATGGTAAATGTCGATTATCTTTGAGACTAATTACACAAACGCAATGTTTTGCAATTATTAGAGAAATTATAGCCTATGGCCATCTTTCCGGTATGGCCATAATACCCTAGTAATATTAACGCAATTTATTGTTGCATTAACGTGTATGTTGAACCGGTCTAATATTTTTTTGATGGTCGGTGACCGTTGATTTTGTCAATCCAACTATTTTTTC
>NW_022639529.1:863601-885336 GCF_010583005.1 Odontomachus brunneus | reverse complement strand
ATATATATATATATATATATATATATATATATATATATAAATTGGGACTCAAAGATCGGTCTAAGTATGGAAGGTTGATTCTCTATTTGAGTCATCGGTTTAATGGGGTTTGGGAATTTTATAAAAAAAAATATATATATATATATAAATTAGGACTCAAGAATCAATCTAAATATGGAAGGTTGATTCTCCGCGTACGATAATCGAAAAAAAATTTCGATATGTGCATTTAACATGCTGGACAATTTTATCCTCCCACTATCATATTAATATTAAAAAGTAATATTAGTATTTAATAGCATTAAGACATCCGTATTTGCTCCTTTTTAAATCTTACTGTTAGTTAATCTATCAAGGAGCTTTCTATAATTTCAATGTATACTATTTGTAAAAATTACGTTTCATTTAAAAATAATGTTTTTAATAACATTTTAATAAATAATGTGCAGCACTTGAAACTCTTTGAGTGTACTTAGGGTAGCCATGATAACATATGTCAAGATTAAGGGAACTGGAGGGTCAGACTGTCTGAAAATCGTATTTGTTTTTTCATAATTTTTTATGACAAACTGAATGAATGTGCAAAAGTTATTTTGACGTGTATTTATACAACACATAAAGAGAAGAAAAATATAATTTTGATGATCAAATACTCAATATAAGTTAATTTTGAAATATTAATTTTTTTACTAAAAGAATTGAAAATATTTAATAATATTCTATTAAGATATTTGCAATTTTGTTAACTTTTACTCAATTTCTATTATAGTAGTTCACACGATAACGACAAGTTTACGGAAATTTTCAAATTTAAAATTCAGCTTACTTGAACCACAGAGAGTCAAGATATTACTGCAAAATGATGACCTTGAGAAGAAAAACGAAATATATTTTAACTGCATATACTATACACTTATATTGAGTATTTGATTATCAAAATTATATTTTCCTTCTCTTTATATGTTGTAAAATATACGTCAAAATAACATTTTCGCATATTCATTCAGTTTGTCATAAAAAATTTTGAGAGAACAAGCACGATTTTCAGGCAATCTGAGCCTCCAGTCCCCTTAAGAACTCCTTTAAGGACATGGAGCTGTGTCCCCTATTTGGTTATATTCACTGATGTTAGTATGAAAGTAATGTGAGTTCTTTCTCTCTCTCTTTCTTCTCTTTCTCTTTCTATCTCTGTCACTCTTTCATACTTACATTCTTTCTAGATTTTTAATTTAGATTGTGCCATTGGATGTCTCTTATAAGTGAAGCACAACATTTTTCAATTCCTTGATCACCACTATTGTAACGATTTAACTTAGAATATTCTCGGATGTTTTCATATTGCTTTGATAAAATTTATTTTTACACCACGTATTGTGTCATTTTGGCTTCTGTCATAATCGATTGTTAAGTCCATGAGCAATAATCCCCAAATGTGACAACTAGATGGGCTACTCGATTCACTAGAAAAAAAGATATTCAAGCCATTTCATTCTCGAATGTAAATTTTGCAGCGACTTTATTAATCGATTTATAAAGATTGTGGCCTTCGCGGGCGGTTATTATGGCATTCATATTTAACACATAGAATGATGAAATAATAATACGAAAGAAATATGAAAAGAATGATTAAAATTTATTCAAAATGGTATTCTATACGTAATATAGTATGAAAATCTGAATGTATCTTTTAGTTGTTAAATTTGTAGTTGCATCAATACAATAAAATATAAATTCTTAAAAATAAATATTATAAATAGGTAAAATAACAAAGAATTTACATTATTTTATGAATATGAATTTAATAATTAAAGTTCAGTAAAGCATATTAACCTCATAAATGTCTTTAAAATAAAATTGTAGAGTTTCAATCATTGATTGTCTCATGATAGTCATGAAAGTCTACCTAGACATGCATACGCCAAGTACACGTGTAATAAACTGAAGATTATATTTATCCGGATGAGACTTTTAATGTTGATCGATGTCTCATCCTGCATTCGCGATGGTTTAATTTATTTGGTTGTCGACGTTCGCAGTAATACGTATCAATCACACGTTATCCAATATAACTCTGAGTGCCCGAGCGCATACACATTACAAAAGCAAGGATGGAAAGGACACAAAGTGTCCATTTGCTCTCGCACAGTTGCAAGCCGTACAAGATTGTCCATTGAACTGTTGTCGCGGAATTGCAATGTACAAAGCGAGTCTTCTCGCTGTCGCGGAACGGAAGCATGCGCCGCCGACACCATTTCGAAAAGCCACACGGCGTTTACCCGACGATCTCGACAATGATTAAAGCCGCTTCATCATATTAATGGCTTCTAATGAAAGAAAAGTTTCTAGGTCGCGCACGTGCTACGCGCGTCTGGCGCGAACTTTTTAATGCGAAACAATGTAACTTTTTTGCGGCGACGCAATAATGCAAAAAAGAACGCGAACACGTTGTATTCGCGTTATTATAAACCAGCCATTTTTATGTCCTACTGACTCGTCAATCTCAGTAGCAATGGAAATAATGTGCAGGCGAGCCATCCTGCTTATCATACCGCTAACTGTTAGAGCTGCTGAGCTGGAGGTGTGTAAATCACACAACTAATGTTATTTCCCTTAGTTATTGGCAGTCTGGAAAAACCTGATCTTTCTAGCAGCATCAGTTCACAGTTTAATGCTGCAATTCTAAGCAGAATCGTAAGACTCGTAACTTATTCTCGTAAAATTTGTCAGAACTTATGAGTAGATTTACAAGTCTATTCAATATCATATGTCGTACAATTACTCGTAAATATTTACGATTTCATGTAATTTGCGATATTTACAAGTGATTATACGGCATATGATATTACATAGACTTGTAATCTATTCATAAGTTCTGACGAGTTTTACGAGAACAAGTTACGAGACTTACAATTCTACTTAGAATTGCAGCATTAAAATTTCTTTTGGAATCATAGAATGCCTGCGAGAAACGTAACTGCAATACTGGTGGCATAAAAAATTAAGTTCTTTTAGAGTGCCATTGATTAAAGGAAATGTTAATAATTGTATGGCTTACTCTACACTGAGAAAAGAAGCAATTGGATCGACAAAATCGACGGTCATCGGCCATCAAAGAAATATTGTATGTATTCAACAACATACGCGTTAATACAACAATAAGTTGGATTGAAATCATTATATCTGCATTGATATAAGGTAAACTCAGATAAGATGGCCATATTTTTTTAAAATGCAAAAAAAATACATTTCTTATTTGAACTAAAAGAAATAAAAACTCTTCTTGAGTATAATCAATATTAAATGTAAAGGACAATAAGAGTTAAAGCACAGTTCTAATAGTGCTATTAAAACTATTAAAAATAGTGACCCAATCTCCAATGAGAAGAAATTTATTAATCATCAAACAATCAAACGCGTTTCGGTCTAACTTCACAGACCATCTTCAGTGATTACAAATAAAAAACAAATTATATTTAAATGTCACAAACGTAAGGTCGCAAATAATCGGTATAACAAAGGTTATTGTTACAAAAGTTGTTGCTACAAAATTTGCTTACGGGAATCGGAAGCACGAACGCAAATAAATACAAATAGTCATTAAGACAAAGGAACCTCTCCCTGGAAGACCGAAGGTATTAGTCAGTAAATAACTTGTTGTAAGATTGGTATCTCCATCGCACGTACTAAGGTGCTGTGGTGTAATTATCTAAAAACGTATTAAGATAGAGTAACCAAACCAAGTCTGAGCAAAAACAATGATAAATAATAGATAGTAGAGCTGAGATGTTAAGCTAACACGCGTTTGATTGTTTGATGATTAATAAATTTCTTCTCATTGGAGATTGGGTCACTATTTTTAATAGTTTTAATAGCACTATTAAAACTGTGCTTTAACTCTTATTGTCCTTTACATTTAACATTTCTTATTGTTATTTCTTAATAGAGTTTGACACATTATTTCACTGAAGTCTACAGTAATAATACCATCAGAGTTAAAAAGAAAATACTTATGTGAAATTATTTATTACAAAAATATCGAAACATGAGCATTGGTCTTACCTAAATTAAAAAAAAATGGCCATAAGGAATAGATGACCCATACATATTTTATGTTCAAGATTCCGTACTTATTATTTTATAAAATAATGAAAAAGCATAATTTCACATATTCATTTTAGTATAAAATATTTAATACATATTATTTGTGAAAAATATAATACACATATAAAATAGAAACCTCTATTACAAAACTTAAATTCTAAATTCAATTTTTGATCAAAATTTATTGCACATAAGATTTAATTACTGTAATATTGAGAATAATTTTTGAAATATAATGACTTTTGTTTTATAAATGTTACAATGATAGTCATCTTACTCAAAATGTGAGTAAAAGATGGTTATAATGGTAACTTATAAATAAATAGTGAAAACAAAAATAAAAATGCATGTTATATTACAATTTACATACCTACTTTATGTATCCAACGTTGATTCCAATAGCTTAACTGTAATTTATTCGACGTTACAGCAAGTTTTAGTAAACCTATGAGAAATTTTACAGGTAGTTGAAAATAAAAATATAGTATAATATTCATAATCTTGTTATTTCAAAAAATTTACGCACATACACTATGGTAAATGTCGATTATCTTTGAGACTAATTACACAAACGCAATGTTTTGCAATTATTAGAGAAATTATAGCCTATGGCCATCTTTCCGGTATGGCCATAATACCCTAGTAATATTAACGCAATTTATTGTTGCATTAACGTGTATGTTGAACCGGTCTAATATTTTTTTGATGGTCGGTGACCGTTGATTTTGTCAATCCAACTATTTTTTCTCCGTGTATACGAGGTGTCTGATAATAAGGAGGGAAAAACGCTCGTACAGAGTAGGCCGGAATAGTACATTTTTTACAATTTCGGAATTACAACTTCTCAGATAACTAATTGTAACTGATTGTACAAACGTGATATAGACAACCTTTCTCTGTGTTTTCATGCCCATTACGAACCTGTAAACCATACATTTTCCTCTGTAATAACCGAAATACGAACATGCTGCAACTTGATCATCCTGCCCTGTGGTACCGGATTAAATGGACTAGCAACACAGGGTAAAAAGGCCATATATGAAATATGGCCTTTTAGTAGTTCTAAGATTTCCACGCGAGAGAGATCTCCACAACTCTGCCGACTCTTAAATAGTGACTAACTATACTTCGTGCGCGGCCATATGCTCGATTTCAATCATTTTATAAGTGAAAATGGATTTTATTATTCGAAATAGTATATCATACACTTTCAGGAAAATAAAAATTTACCCGAAAAATTGATATCAAAATTTCAACAATCCGCCATTTTGTTAAAAATCATAATTTAAAAAATTCCATCCGATAGGATATGTAAAATATTATAAAATATTATAAAATATTATAAAATATTTTAAAAATATTTTAGTTTTTTTTGTATCAGATGAAGTATGTAGGAGATTTTTCCGCCCAACAATGATAAAATTTCAGGAAGGGTTAAAGATATTTGCACACATACGGCTGTATATTGCAAAAAGTAAATAAACATAAATATATAAATATAGTAGAAAGTCCATACTTTAAGTCTTAAAAAACCTGAACATGCTATCTTTTTTAATTAAGTAGAAAGTTAAAATTCATAAAATATGCTAATTTTTTAAACCGATATATGTATATATCCCTTTAAGTTTATTTACTCATAATAAAAAATATTAATATCTAATTTCGAAATCCTTGAAAATCTACTTGGCTTTTCTTAAATCGATTTTTTTATTTTTTATTGTAATATTATTCCAATTTCAATGAAACTTTTCAAAGAAAAATATCAATATATTTTGAAAGTAATAGTTTGCGATTTCCTTTTAACCATTTCTATTACGATAAATATATAAGAAAAACATTTAGCTAACAAATTCCTAGAGTTATCCCTAAATCCAATCTCTTCTACATGCAGATTAAACCGAACAAAAAAGGCGCGTACCATTTTGTAAATAACAGTGTGGGTTTTTAAGTTTTTAATTAAAAATTAGTGAATAATAGCGCGCGACGCGCGATATAAGGTGTAATCCTAATGGTGTGACGGTTTAGACTTCCATTGTGTGTTTGTGCATTAGATTAAATTGAACAAAAAATCCTTCATAATCATTCACCAATCTTTTTTAATTAATAACCTAAAGTTGCATTTCACATTTGTGTTTAATTTTATATATTTTACACATACACGCGTTCCATCTATCGTCAGAAACCATGTAAACATGAAGCAGTTATTTAGTTTGTACGACAGTCGATATGGTTTGATATTTCATCATGTTTGAGTGCTTTAAGTAATATTACTGTTGACGCAGAAACTCATTATCGACAGCGGCGTCGACGATAAAGATTTCCTCGACGCGCAGCGAGCGAGCTTTTCACGGCACAAACTTTAGTTTTGTAAGCACAGAAGCGAGCGTAGAATCAAGTCTGAACTTTCTGATGGTACGTCGTAAACGTCGCGTTAATGTTAATGGGCGCAAAGCAAGCGGAATAATTTTTATTGTCGTTTATTCCCCCGACGGGGAACACCTTCGCCGTTACCTCGCGAAATAATCCTAATTTTCACCGCGAACTTTTCCTCTACCGAGTATTGCGAATAATTCGTACGAAAACACGTTTTCAAACGCGAGAAATACAAGATATCTCGTAGTCGAATCTTCGTATTTCAGTGATCCTCTTCAAAAACTTTTATACGTACACCGTAAAAAATTTTGTAAAAATTTAACGTTTCACACATGTCATATTAAATTACAATTAGTCCATTTAAATTTTTGTGTTAATTAAACATAAGGCATATATGTTAAAAATACAAATATTATAGAGAACTAAATACAAAAAATTAACATTGACACTATTTTAAAGCAAGTTGTACGTAAAATAATTATATTTATAATGTCAAGCATAAAAAGAAGTATTTTGCATTATATATTTTCGTACTAAAAAATGTTCTATTTATCACTTCTCTTTTAATACGTTGTTTTTAAAATATCGTCAATGATGTTATCTCGGACTTTCTTATTTATATGCTATTTAGTTGATCCAATTGATGCCTCATTTGTAAAACTTACTTATCACAGATGAAATTGAACTCAGGAACTCCGGCTTTTAAATCTTGGGTCTTTCAAATACTACCTAGGTGCCTTCATTTGCGGAATGGTTTGAACATTTCCTTTCCGACAAGATTCGAAATGCACCCAATATCTAATGAAAGAACTACACAATCTTATGAGAATTACTCTACAAAAATTCTATTTGAAGTTGGTCGACTATGTTTTGAAAAGTACATCGAAAAAGCATATATTCAAATCGTCAATCCTGTAAACAAGTGTGTGTAGAGAAAACCGGATTTAGGTCTTTGGTCCAAGTGGTATGTCAGTCATATATTTTATCTATTTACACTTATCCTTAGAGAAATAGTGGAAACAAAATCGCAAAGTATTCCTTGTAGAACATATTGGAATAATATTACAGCTATAAAAAAATAGAAAAAATTGTGATTTAGGAGCAGCCAAGTATATTTTTTTAGCGTTACAAAATTTGGTACTAATATCCTTTATTGTTAAGGAAATAAACTTATGTATCATGTTATTAGTTAGAATTAGTTTTCTGCAAGTGTGTGATACTTTTTTTCTATTTTCAGTAATAAAAGTAATTTTTATTTATAAAATAATTAAAATCGAGCAAATGAGTAGACAAAGTAAAATGATTACTATTTAAGAGCGGACAGGGCTGCGAAAATCTCTCACAAAAGAACTATTAATGGAAATATATGCTTTATATGTGGCTTTCTTATCTTGAATAGACAAACTAACTTGATATCAGTCACAGTGCAACATAATTATATTTTGGTTATTACAGAAGAAAATATAAGATCGATATGATTATTGCAGACATAAAATATAGAGGAAGGTTGTCTCAATTGCGTTTGTACAATCAATAATAGCAATTACACGGAGAAAAATAATTTTATTCTTTTAGCAAAACCGTCGTTGCTACTGCATATTCGTAGTGACATTAAAAAAATTTAGTTGACGTAACTAATTTTACAAATTATTCCTTAACAGAGCAAAAGTAGTTTCGTTACCAGGATAGAAAAAATTTGTTGAGTGTATTTGTCCTAAGAATTACATTAATTTGCTATTGATGCAAAATAATCCTTGCAAATGTATCTTTAACAAATTTATTTGCTATCGGAGCAAAACTGCAACTGTTTATATAAATCCATCATGGTTCTTACAGCAAAATAATTTGTAGATTCAGAAAATTATATCGAGTAAATAGTGATTAGTATTCTTAGCAAATCTTTTTGCTGTCCATATAATAACGAAAAGATTTTGCTAGATCAGCAGAAAATGAATGCTGAGTTTTGCTGAGCCAGCAAATTATTTTTCTTCGCATAGTTGCCGGAGAAGTTGTAATTTCGAAATTCTGAGCCATCTGGCCCCGCACTATAAATTCCAATGTGTTAATTTAATTCATCTTATCTATATAATTTACAGAAACCATTTTATCCGTATTACTTTACATATAAGTGTGTAATATATTCATTTTATACGGATCTTACGCATAATAATGAGAACACGTCTTAGAGACGTATAACAAGATAACGCACTTCGTTATTAAACGTTTGCGACGTGTTATAAAGACGTTTACTCTTCATTTACATGTTTTAACAGCTGAACACGTTAAATGACTTTTACACGGTTAAAAAAATTATAAATCATAAAGGATTTTTATCAAAATAAATTACATCAAGAAAGAATATACAAATATTAATCTGTAAATGTATTTTATTTATTCGAAATAAGTAATTATTTTCATTGAAAGGAGAAGTATGTTATATAAAGTATTGTAAAAATCAACCAAATTTTGAAAACAGAGAAAGATATATAAGTCACTGCTACATTGTAAATTTAAGTTTTATTTTGGCTGAATCTTTTTTCAATGTTTCTTACCGATTTGAGTCACGTGATTTAACGTGTTTGATTAAATTATGATAATCATTAATATAATCGTTATTTTGTACATGTAAGAAAATACGCGTACATAGAAAGGATAGTAGCGTAAAAAAGATTTTTAACTTAAAAATAAAGGAAGGTATTCGATATAATTGAAGAAAATAACAAAAATTGTATTGTCTCGAGTCGTGCCATTTAACACGTTTAAATATATTAAATTATAATTTATGTCTTAAATGTATCAAATGACGTGACTTAAAACAATAAGAAACTTATAAAAGGAGCTGTAGCCAAATTACACGTTTATGTATTTAAAAATAATGTAATTAGCGGTGCGGTCATTAGAATGTGATTAATTTCCAATTTTATCTAATTATTTATTTCTTCAGCAACAAGAAATAGTAAAATATGCTACTAATTATTTATACTTTGAGAAAATAGTGTTTTTGTGGCTATAATTGTGTAATAGAATAATTTTAACCGGAAAACTGTTGTTAAAATAAGTTATAATATTAGTGAAAATAATCTTATACCCATATTTCTACCATTATTTTTATGTTAGAACAACGAAAATACATGTTTGACGTCGGAAATAACCATAATTTTACTGAGATTAATCATTTCGTTCCCTCAGCGAGCGCGCGTAGCAAGATATGTTATTACTTTTTCAGTTCACGAATGTTAATATTTTTCGCAGAAAATTTCTCTCCGTGTAGCAATACGCCACGTACGCGATAAAAGACACGCCATCGCAAGCTGTTGCCGATTTACGATTACGAGCATTATTAATACTCTCCTAACTTTTAGTTCTTTGCGTCCGCAAAGGGACGTGCACGCTGGTGAAACGGACTTCGACATTTATGTTACCATGACAAATGGATGACGACTGCACAAAGGCAGCGCGTAGATTTTACCCCTCCAACTTTCGCCAGCATTTCGCCATATTATGTATATATCTATGCGCGTTTTGCATGTACAATACGGACTCTTCGATCTCCGCGTAACGTCGAGTTAAAGACCCCCGCAGCAAAATTCTGTCTCGACTTTGATCTCGCGGGCTGCGCCTGTGTATATCCCGGCCACGTCCTTTGTACGAATAAACGTGTGCGCCTGTGTGAGAGGAAAGCACGTTTCGACATCGCGCGGAAAATCATAATGGTGCGTCCATATCGTGCGTCGGGACTCACGGTTGGGACGCGGGCGTTCTGAGCGCGCATACAAGTCGCGTTCGTCACGTTGAGTTGTTGAAAAATTAACAATATACGCCTTCTTGCGAATCTCTCTCTACAGCGCCAATAATTTGCGCGAATATGACTCAGTTCGCTCGATAGAATGTCTGGATTGCAAAAGCGAACGAGCGGTTGCGACAGCCGACTCGACGAAATAATTGAAACTCATGCGTATGACAACGAGAGCAGTGAGAGTCGCGACGTGCGCTGCGGAAATAAAATGCCATTCGGGCGTTAAACCTTTTTATCTGCATTTCCATGTTAGCACGATAACGTGAGCTTTTCCATGCGGCGGCGTGAACGCACCATAATACGAGATGTAATACGATGTGGCGCGGTGCGTAACGTAAAACGTGAAAGCTTTGATGTTCGACGAAGGGTCGGAGATATTGGAGTGATCGGTATGTGTTTCACGATGATATTCCCTTATTGACGAGCCCAGGAATTGTTGTGCCTTTTCGCGCTTTTGCCTTTTTTGCCGATCGCAATTACGAGCGCATCGTGCTCGATCGCTCGCGCCGAGCGTTGCATCCCCGCAAATCGCAATCGCGCCAACGGCGGTTCCCGCGGAATATTCCACGTTCGGCCGCGACTCCTTACCAGATCCTATACGGAATAAGAGAAAGAGAGAGAGGGAAGAGAGAAGGGGGGGGGGAGAGAAGGTGCGGGAGAAGAGTAGAGAGGGAGGGAACGCAATCTCTATCATTTAATTACATTAGTTGGCGCGCGCACGAACGCGAGCGAGCGTGCGTTATAAGCTCCGGGCGAAGTGATTAACTTATTACGGGCCGCCGCTGTTTCTGAAGCGCTCTAATTTATTTAGTGTATTCACATGAGTAACAATATCCGCGGGGCAACAAGGTGCTGCTGCCGCTGCGCCGGAGTTTCATGCCCCGCATGAATTCTGGACGTAATTTTGCGTGAGTTTAACCGCGCGCCGGGGCTCTAACATTATAAGCGAGCCAGTACGCCGGAACGCGCGACGCATCCGGCCAGGATAAATGGGAAACGTTTCATATTTTCCTTGCACGCGCGAATTCCCTGGCGCGCGGAGTGCCACGACGCGCACCCTCTCGCTCGCCCTGGGAATGCCCGTGCCAGCGTCAATAAGACTGAATAAACGAATCAGCTCGTAAATAGAATTCATCGTTGGGGGTCGACTCCTAGCGCCGTCCACGCTCGCGTACCGTCGAAGGGAACGCGATCGATTTCAGGAATACCGTATGACGGAGTTGGGTTGCATCGGCAAGCGAAGCGGAGCGGCAAGTTCGCGCGCGCGCGCGCATGCGCGCACTTGCTCGCGGCGAGGAAAGGTTTCGCGGCAGTCTGCAGTCGGGAGAATCCATCTACCGGCTGGCCGATGTCAACCGACATCGATAATGCGGCCGGTGCGGAGAGCTCGAGCGAAATTTCTCGGCGGAACGACGTCTCGAGTCCTGGGCTACGTCAGGATGAAGTTTTCTAAACTGTCTTATCGTACCGTCGGAAAATGGCACAAGTGGATGTGAACATACGTATACCGGTTGTCGGGGCTTGTAAAGCGTGAGAGACAGGACGAAGCCAATTTCTGTCGCTACGATTCTTTTCGCGAGGAGGGTGGCGACGAGAGAACTTGCCGTGAGGAAGGTATATCATGGTGCGATTATCCCCCATAGGGGACTCTAATTTCAGGTCACAACCACTCCAGTAGATCTAGACGCAATCCTTTGCGAATTACTAGTGTCCTCCGTTGCGCTCATCTTTTCGCGCGACAATCCCGTGATGTGGAACACAGATCTGACAGTCCGCGACTAAATCGCGACCAACCCCAAATATAACAGCTGATTCGAACGTTCGTCCCTTAGCTCTCGTTTTCTTCGCGCAAAGTGCTGTTTCAGATCTCGTTCGCGTATGTCTGTCGCATCGATCAATCTCTTCAAGTACTTCTTCAGACTTGCAGAAATAGACCGCGCTTTCTTATGAGACGGCTAGAGACAAGAGTAAAAGACTAAGATATGTTGAGTAAGGTACTTCCTCTGTCGCACACGCTACCCATACAGCACAGTAATGTTGAATCAATGTTGAAAAATGTTGAACTGCAACAATGTCAATATTACAGAAACATTGAGAAACATTGAATCAACGTTACACAAACCTTGATATAATGTAAAAATGTCCGCGATTATTGATTTTTCCTTGACATTTCAACGTCTTATTTATTTTTATTGTTTCATAATAAAAAACTAATTCCTAATTTTCTCATGTCTTATAACTGCTAGAAACTGAAGATTTGTCAAAACTCTGAAATTTTCCCTCCCTCGATAATTTCGAATCCGAAGCGGTATCCGTCCTGACTGCGTTGCTTAACCTGACGATCGAATGATTCTAATAACTCCAACGATGTTCTTACAATTTATGCTTATAAAATGTATACTTATAGTGTTCATAGCATATTATAACGTATCTAGCAAATACACGCGTTTATTTGCCTATCTATTTTATTTAATATCTCTAAAGTTTATGTAGTTATTTGCAAAATGACTTCGACCATTCCTTCCAGTTTAATGTTTTTTATGCATTTTTCGTTATCGATATAGCTTGCGCTAGACTCTATATAATAGAGAATATTATGAAATAAAAGAATATTCAGGATTTGTGCAAAATTGCTTAGACACATTTCAATTTTATATATAAATAATAAGAAAAATATATATGATGGTATATTCTAATATAATATGTATAATGCATATATATTAATATAATAAAATTTAATAATAATTTATTTTATTAATATTATTATATAATAACAAATTTTTCCTTAATATTATCAATAATATAATTTTCAATGCTCCTCAAATATTATTGCAAAAAATTGTACTTTTTGTTGAATATATATTTAATATTGCAACAATATCTTGTAATCGATGTAGAAAAATCAACATATATTCTATGTAGTAAAAATATCCGCACTTCTATCTTCAACGTTGCAACATCTCATCAACGTTTTTTCAACGTTCTGTGTTGTATGGGTACTGTAGGAAGAGAAGATATAGGGGAAGTAAAAAAGGGGATGGAATATAATCAAAGAAAGAGGAGAATGCATTAAACATATGGCCAGTTCTCGTCTCTCCTTCGTTTTCCTCACCAATTAAATGATTAGATAAAAGAACACATCTTACTATCAATTGCCCTTTCTCGTACTAATATTGGCTTTAGCCTTCCAATGGGAATGCGCAGTATATCTCAATAAGTCTATGTTCGTGAAGAAACAATACGACATAAACTTTGCAAAAAAGAGTCAGTATTTTGTTGGTAAAGTTTTCAAATATGACGTCTCGTCTTAGAACTTTTTAGACAACTAATTGCTGTGATTGACTGTAAAAATGATAGAGATCTTTTACATATTTTTATGAAAACAGAAACGACTCTATAAGTCACATATTTTTTTTGTGATAATCGAGATCCAAACATGCTACATTGTAACGCACCTGCTCCAGTATTAGAATAAGTTTGCGCGCAGCCCAGGGTGAAGGGACTTGAGAAATGTTTTATCGTTCAAAATTACTCTAGGTTTACTATTGCTGTATTGTTTCAAAAAATTGCAAAGGCATGTTTTCAATAGCCAGAATATAATTTTTCTTTTTCTTTTCATTTATGTAACGTATAATTGATTTCTAAATTTTAATTTTTAGAATATGAATGAGCCTTTTTAAATTGTGCAACGCTTAGTTAAATATTCATCCATTTCGATTTCAGTCACTTTATTAATATAAATTACTTCTATTACGCAAAATAAACGTCAATCCAACAAATAACACGTCTAAAATAAACATTTTGCGATTCCCTTTTCACCGCTTCTCTCACAATAGATTCACGAACGAAACGCAGAGTTAAAACGCACCCCTTGTGCATACCTGCACCGGGGTCTCCCCTACGCGATGGTTGTCGAGCAGTCAGTAATTTCGATAAATTTTTCGGGGGTTGAAAAGAGGGGGAGTCTCCTTGCGCGCTCTCGGACAGCAGACAACGCGGGAACTTCGAGAACGAGGGGTGCGTCGTCGGGTGGGTTGACATGGAAAATATTTACGATTATTTGCCGGGCATTAAAGCGAGGCCGGAGCCAACGGTAGACGGCGGAAGTGGCCAAGCGGCCCTTCGGCGGTCGACGTTCATTTAACGCGTCGCTGCTGAAAGCATCGCCGCCGTCGCGAGCAACGACGTTCGCTCCTTTCAGCACGTCTGAAAGCAGCTTTATCTGTTGTGTATTTTCCAGTGAATTAAGTTTCTTGCCTTCTGTTGCCCAAGTTTATATGTTTTGCGGAGAGATAGCGCCGCTCATCTCGGTCGACGTCGAGTTAGGTACTGCTGGATGTGGCTAGGACGCAGAGACGCAAGAGGAGGACGAAGGAGGGTTTCCAGGGAGGACTTTCCCGACGATGGTGTCGTAGGGTTGGGTGGTTTTTGTTTGCGCCACTGCGCAATATCCAGTCAGTGGCTTAACCGCTCCTTTGCCGTCTTTTTCGCCGCCGTCGTCTTCTTCGTCGTCGTCGTCTTCTTCTTCTTCTTCTTCTTCTTCTCCTCCTCCTCCTGCCTTTTCCCTCTTCTTCCACCTCTTCTTTTGGCGTTTCTTGCACGACTTCCTCGCCCTCTCGTTCTCGTGTCTCGTTTAACGCGCTATCCTCTTTATCTCTCGACGTTCCGAACGGTGGCGCCGTTCTGGGCCTGTCACTGGTGACTTACGCGCAAAGATCTCATTTCGTTGTCACTCCTTCACACTTCGTTTCGAAGCCTCGACTGTTTTGCATCTTCTCGGCCGCCATATACTCGCGCGCGCACGTTTTCCTTTTCGTCTCTCATTCATCTTCTTCCGTAAGCCGACTGATGTCATCATCAAAGAAAAATCGATCAGACTACGAAGGAATGTTACGCGCGTTGCATTGTGCGTCTTCATTCGTTTCTCGGAATTATCTTGCAACACCGATAGTTAATACACCGCGTATTATTCGTACCTGTTTGCAGTATCGTTGCTACTTCACCTCCGTAAATCACCGTTAATATTCCTGCGCATCGCTCAGCGGATTATCCGCCATTATATTTCCTTCATAATTCAACACGTTCGTGTAACATCTGCATCCCGATGAAAAAGGAACACGAAGACAAATGAAAAAGAGGAAAGGAGAAGAACGCGTATATCTTACTTCGCTTTCGCGTTTTAACGTGCACAGGAAGCTTATAGACGTTGGGAGGAAAAAAAGGAAGAGGAGAGCAAAACATCCGAGTGTGTCGTCGGCAAAAGTCACGTTCGCCGAGCGCGCTCGTCGTTTTCCACCTTTCCCGTCTCTTTTTCACGCGACGCACGCATTAACAGCGGAGAGTAACGCGGCTCAGTCCGATTTACGACAACGCTCGCGACGCGAATTTACTCGTACCACAGATAACCGCTCGCCCATTCTCCGGCTAAATTGCTTCCTCTTATAATTTTCTCTCCCTCGAGCCGGCACGTTTCGCTTTCTCTTTATCTTCCAGTGAGAGACGAGCAATCATCATCGAAACCTCGACACCGCAGCGGCCCACGGAGCACGCCCAGAAGTTCGTTTGTTATTCTTGGTAACAATTACGCGAACGTCAATTCGCGGGCGTTTACATACGAATTTAATTATTTCCGTTCTTCGTCGCGCGCGAGCGCCTCCCACTTTTTGCACGGGCCCCGCTCGGTCCGCTCATGCATTTTACATTCCGCGCAATTTCGACGTAATATCCTTCGTTCCGCCGTCGAGACGACGTTTATCCCGGCTTTGAAGATCACTGACACGGGTCTAAACAGAGATCGTTTTGTTCTCGCGCGACCGCCCACCCGCGTGCAGCCGAGTAGGTTTTTCCCGGAGAGCGAACCCTACTTTACATACGTTTTTTTTTTTTTTTTACGTTAACACGGTAGCCTTGTCTCCACGTTGTAAACGGACGCTAGATTACACCTATCTACCTACCCACCTACCCACCTACCTACCTACCTACGCGCGAACGAGGGGACACGGCGGAATGTGTTGAGAGAGAGACAGAAAGAGACACAGAGAGAGAGAGAGAGAGAGAGAGAGAGAGAGGAGAGGAAAGAGAGCCGTTCCCGTGTATCTCGCCATCGAGGTGAGAACGAAAGAACCACGCGCGGACGCCCGTCGCATCCGCATAATGACGATGTAGACAGTCGACGAGGACGAGAGGATGAAGGGAAGGCAAATAACCAAGTAACCAGCGCGGTACGCAGACGAGATACCCTCTTCATCTCGGCGTAGTTTCGCAAACTCCGTTACTCAGAACCGATATCATATGTCAAGCTTGCAATTGTAAGAATCTGTGAGACCCGAAACCAAACTATAGGCAAGATTGAATTAGGAGGACCATCTTGACAGTAATAGGAACGTACACTGAGAGAAGAATTTAGTAAATATTATCAAAATTTGGTTACTATTACTAAATGATAGACGTAAATATAGCGGGCCAAAGCTATGGCAATACTTATTAATTAATTTAGTTCTGTAAAATAAATTATTTATTTGACAGAAGTAAAATTTATTTGCTTCCAGAATATATTTGGTAAATAAAACTTATTGAATAGTTGAGCAAAATAAGCGATTTTGTAGTAGTTACAAAATTTTTGGTAGGTTCAACCAACTATCTGTAATAATAGATATTGAAACGATGTAATAGCTGTAAATGAATGAATTTTTCGTTGTGCTGCAACAAAACATACTTATATTGGTAACAAAATAGAACTCGTACCTACTGAATTTTTTATTATATGAGATATAACGATTTCATAACAATTATCAAATATCTGTTCATAACTGTAATATATTTCATATTAAATATTTAACATTAAGTAACTATTACTAAATTATTTAATTGATGTTACTGTGAATGCAATTACGTCATACTCTTGATCTATTAAATATTTGGTAATTATTATCGTATTTAGTATTAGTTACTAAAGATTCAATGAATTTCTGTAACTAAATGCAGTTTGTTATAGTTGCCAGTCTTTTCTTTCGGTGTATGAGAGAGAAAGAAAGATATAAATAACGCAGAATCTGCATAGCTTAATTGTTGGAGCAGTCGCCCCGTAAGCGGGGTAGGTTGCAGGTTCGATTGTCGGTCCAGTAGCAAACTGCCTGTGTTCCTGATATTTCTCCTCAGATTTTTACAGCTTAAGTACGTTAGAAATGGGATTGTATTCGTATAGAAAAATCCAAAAGGGCGTTTGAAGTCACCTATCAATTTAGGTGACACCATTACGCGAACAAAATGCGCGATGAATTTGAATTTGAGAATTCGTATTGTGTGTAACCAAAGCATAGGTGTGTTCGTGGCTCATGAAGATCAGGATAATCGGTGTACACGTTAAATATTAGCTAATTATAGAAGTTAGCATTAGTGTGTCGTGTAGAAATCGAAAGGTTCGATCTTAAAATATAATTATAATCACGGCGAGAAATTGCTAAATTATAATCAGAAATTAGAAGTTTAGTGTTAGTGTCGTCAAAGAGATTAAAGAGGGTCGATCTTGAAATATAATTGAAATGAAAGTGAGAAACTGCTAAATTTTTTGCAATTAGAAATTAGAAGTTTAATGTTGGTGTTGTGAAAGAGATCAAAAACCGCCAATCTTGTGGTATGACTACAAGAAAAATAAGGAACTACGAGATTATAATCAATACTAGTAGTGTAATAATGTTAGTTTAAATATTGATGAATGTAGTGTCAGGTTAGCCGAATTGTAAGATCTTGTGATTCGAAATTATAACCCGAACAGAATTATGGACGAATTCATTATAACGAATTCAGAGTAAACATTATGACAATAATAAGACTGTCTAAGAAAGAAAGACATATGTATCGAAGCGTGGAGCCTGAATAGCTGAGTTAGTTCAGAACAATCGCTTGACAAACGCTTGGGAAAGCTTCAGATTCGATTTTTCCAACGAACTTTTCACTCTCGGTATCTTTCTTTCGGGCTCTTACATGATGATTGAAGCTCGACCATTTTCTTGTTTGGAAAGAGAAGTCCAACAATTGCGTCGTTGGAAGTATCCAGGAGAATATATTATGCAGATTTAACGATCACAAACGATAACATTATTAAATATTGACATAACCGATTACGATTTGTATTCAAAAAAAGAACGAAATGAAATAAACTCTCTATTTCAAAGTATCTAACATTCGATTTCTTTTTTCAATATAGTAAATTTCAATAGAAGACACCGGAGCCAAATGATACATTTCTCAGAATTTCGAAATTACAACTTCTCAGAGAATTAATTGTTGTGATTGACAAACATGGCAGAGATAACTTTCTTCTATGTTTTATGTCTACAAAACGATTATGTAATCTGTATTTTCTTCTATAATAATCAAAACATGTAACATGGCTATCTTGCCTTGGTACTGAGTCAAGTTAACTAGCAACTTAAGGTAAGAAGGCCATATATAAAATATGTATCCTTGTTAATAGTTCCGTAATCTCTACGAGAAGTCTCCACAGTCTCTTCTGCCGACCCTTAATTGTAGGTCAATTTTGCCTCATCCGTTCATATGTTCCATTGCAATCATTTTATGGATGAAAATTGGTTGTATTATTCGAAACAACATATCGTACACTTATAGAAAATTTTATTCTAATAATATATTATACTTAAGTTTACTTGCGATGGATAATATTAATACCAAATAATTCTTTCCATTTTTTAACTGTTATATTATTCCGATTTTAATAAAACTCAGGAAAAAATACTTATACCCCAAAGTAACATTTTTCTGTTTCTACTATTCTTTTCACGCTAAATAAATAAAACATGGTTGACATACTTTTTGGACTAATTAGTTTCCATTTCTCCTAAGTCCATCTGCGCTTTGTTCTACGTGCGTGTTTATTATTGGTTGTACGACTTCTACGTTATGTAGAGTAAAACTGATTTCAGAGACATACATAAGAAACATAAACACACCCAAAGTGGATTTGCGAAAACGAGCTATATTGCAATAATCTTTGAATTTACATTTTCATAACAATCACCGTCAGTTCACTACAAATCCGAGTGTGTTATTCTTAAACACATAAGCGTGTAATTGGCTGAAATTCTTCTCACACTCCTTTTTTTTAAATTATACGTTTATGATGTGTAAGTTAGAATTTTATACGTTTGAGCATGTTAAATGATGCGACTCAAAACAATAAGAAATATGTAAAAAGAGGTTCAGCCAATTACACGTTTATGCGTTCAAAAATAACACACTTGGATTTGCTGTGTTTATCCTATCGCTCTCAAATCCAGTTGTGTGATAAGTACATATTTATTTGTGTAAAAGTACACATTTATGTGTGTAATTTTGTTTTCGTGTAAAAATTGTACATTGTCGTGCATAACGAAAGACATTTACACGTAAAATTTAAATATGCAACATATTTCTCTGTAAAAATGTAAGAAATTACGCACAGTATGAAATATGTAAGAAGTATACATGAAACATATTTATACATTTACGACTTCTTAACATGTAATTAAGAGGAAATGTATATTAGGTTCTAAAAAACAGTCTTCATTGTTTTCTTGTTAAGAAAAACGCAAAGTATTTCTTGCCTAATCTGTAATAATTTCTTTCAATTGTTTTCTGTAATTAAAGAACATCATGCAAATTTTCTGAATAATAATAAAGTAAATAACATGAATTTACAATATATGATAAAATTGTTTATTCTTATTACAAATACATAAAAACTATACATATTTTATTCGTAAAATTCAATATTTTCGTGATTAATTCGTGGTACATATTTTCTATTCTTTGTTACACAAACTAAGAGTGGATAAGGAAATGTTAGATCTTTACATTGCTTATAAGTTTAATGAGATTGGGAACTTGTGTTGCATACTATGAATTTATAATGAAATCGAAATATTGAGCAATATTAACATTTTGCAATACTATAATACTATAATAATATAAATAAATCACAGAATATTTCATAAATTGCTACTCTGAGCTAGAAGAGCTATAATTCTCATTTACATGTGCAAAAAGTATGCATTTAAATATGTAAACTTACACAAATAACACATGTAGACAAAATTGCACGTATAAATGCGTAAAAAGTGACTACACGTTTTTACACACGTAAACGTAAAAATTACACATTTGGATGGTGCCCTCACACACATCCGGCGATCTTGACGAGCAATGATCGCAAGAGCACGCGTGACATTCGACGGAAAAGTGTCCGACAAAGTTGCGCGATCGGGACCGGACGTGAACCTGGATAATTTTATTGTCGTGGGAGAGCAGCGCGATTTATTCCGCGCTCACGGAGGGAGGATGGAAGGGTCGCGGCTTTTGTGCGTGGAGGAACGCGACAGTGCCGCAATATCCATCCAGGGGGCTAAACCACCTTCTTCCGCGTCTTTCTCTTCTGCCCTGCCCGCCCCTCTTCTCCTCTCCTCATCGTTCCACTATTCCCTCTCGCTTTATCCCGTGATGCGAATCCAGACAGTGACATTGTTCTCGCACTGTCATTGCCGTTACCGCGCGAGCAAACGTCCCTCCGTTCCGGCGTTTCGCTTTCGCGTTTTACCTGTTTCCCTTCCTTCGCTCTTCATTCACCCTTCTTACCGGGAACGACGTTTTCTCTCACTCACTCTCTCTCTCTCTCTCTCTCTCTCTCTCTCTCTCTCTCTCTCTCTCTGGTTCCGCGCCGCGGGTGCTGGGGGGACTTCCAATTTTATCCCTTTCGCCGGCTCCATATACTTCCGAGATATTAAGCTCGTAGTTCCGACTATGATCCGCGCTCGCGGCGAATAATGGCGGCTTTTGAACCATTTGCCTTTGCGACGGCGGATACGGCAGGGTGAGGATTATACACCGGGACCCAACCGCGAGCGTTACGCCGCGTCGATGATAAACCATTGGCTCGCTTGTGCAGCCTGCAATTATATGAATTGCAAATTCATCAGAGAGAGGCATAACCTTTGCCCGTAGCGAGGAATATCATCTCACTATTTCGGGGCTTGTGCACGGGCTAATTATTTTCCATAGTACGCAGAGCGCGGATGCCATGAGTTCGGATTACCGTTCTCTTCCCTCCTCTCTCTCTCTCTCTCTCTCTCTCTCTCTCTCTCTCTCTCTCTCTCTCTCTGTCTTTCAGTCTTCGCTGTTATTATATTCGTTATAATATATTTGTTACATAATTATTTTTTATAAAACGCGCACGCGCGCCTGCACGCACATGTATGAGTTATTTTAAATATCTACACGATATGTTTGTACACCAAAAATTATTACATGAATATTTTTGCTGATTTGACGAAAAGCGCATCCCAGCTATACTCACAAATTATGGTAACGTTTTATCACGCATAAATAGGTGTGAGAAGCATTCATTGGGGTTTCAAAGTATCAACGTTTTCCACACAATATAAAATCACTCAGAACACGCACACACACACACA
>NW_022639529.1:849631-863413 GCF_010583005.1 Odontomachus brunneus | reverse complement strand
CACACACACACACACACACACACACACACACACACACACACACACACACACACACACCAACTCGAATCGAGTTAAATGGATTCAATTTCAAGATTGTAAATGACGAACAGATTAATCCTGACAAATTTTTGTGTTCTTTTAATGACTTGTTTGTGTAAAGTAGGTTCAATATTTGCACCGAATGAAAATGAGGCAGGTGGCAGATTTATTTTGAAAATAAGATAATTACGAAGCTGACACAATATATTATTACTCGTATTTATCATTTGATTTACTTAATTATCTATGAGAAGTATATTATATAGTTGGGTCAATCTTTTAATAATTGCAAGAAAATTTAATTTCGTTAAACTTCTTACTGTTGACTAAATTTTCTAATTTATTTCTACACAGAGAAAATTTTGTAGCAAAAATTACTATAGAATTTTGTAATCGAGGAATAGATCGACATTCTGTCGTAATTGATTATCCTTTCATATGTGCTACTTAGAAAATATGCTATTAAAAAATGTATTATATTTCTAGCGAAATTTATATATTTCTAGAAAAATTTCTACATTCCTTAGCAAGATAGGCTTTACTGACTGTATATTCCTGAATTATTAAAAATATAGTTAAAAATAATTTATACGGAAAAAACTATGATATTCACTTCATTATTAATCATATTATTGATACAGTTCGAAACATAACTAATGTCTAATGCAAGAATTTGCTTCTAAAAAAGTCCCAGAAAATTAATTTTTTCATTGGAAGTAAAATCGGCTGCATTCTAAACTGCATTGAAAAAAATATTTGAACCATATACATATCCAGTTTAATGACTACTAATTATCTGACAAAAAAATATCAAAGATATTTTAAATATTATTTCCTTGATTTTATATGTGATTATATATATGTCTCAATATATATCTCTATATATGTTACAAATGCTACTTTGAATAATAATTGATATCGTTGTATTTTCTTAGATAATCAACAGTTATAATACATAATATGTCCACATAATGCAAGTGATAGTTATAAATGCAAGTTATAAATCCTAGTTATTCTGTATTTTGAGTCTTATTATATATACTCGACTTTTCTCAGTAAAGAACAGTAGAATATGTGTATCGTGCAATTGAATGTATCTGACGGAAGAAGAAACTTGCGGTTAAGCGGAAATTCCCGATGAAGGTGTCGTCGAGCAATAACCGTCCTCAAATTGAGCAAAAAAGCGTCGCACGTGAAAAAAGATGCAGAGAGTGACTTTGTCGCACTACTACACATATATATGTATATTTTTAGGCCATACATACGCGAATGGATATATTCATCGAGTCGCTGTTGCGTCCTATATAAAATTTAAATTTTGTGTAAAATATTTCACAATTTTTATTTTTAGGATTTGGCAAAAGAGGAAGGATCGCACGCGTAACACGACCGGCGTTTCCATGCATTGCAGCTCGAATTATTTGTATGCATGTATGTACAATTCAATATCCGTCGGTGTTTCAGCCGATCGCCCCTGTAAACTTTGCACACACATACAAACATACAAGCGCACAGATATATGGTAGTCTGAAATATCTCGCGCGATTATAATTGTACGAGTTCGAAATTTTCCCGGTAAAAGTAACGTACAATACGCTCAAGGTGAACGTCGCCTTTTCAAATGTAGCAGCAAAATATATTTTGCATTAGTCATCTGAATGGTTTATAAATAAATAATCCCCCAGATATAAAGGTCCCAAAGAATGTCAGAAACAGTCAGTAGAAGAAAATAATTTTTAAATAGATGCTACACAATGAGGGTGATATAACACAACGCTCAACGAGATTTGATCTGGTGCCATCTTTGTGGGAAAGTTTCCTCAATTGAAAAGCATATTTTTCGGTCTTCGTAGCCTCGCCGCTGCGATCATTTTTTTATATAGTATACGTAATTATTTTTAATCAACATAAAAACATTTTTTAACTGACTTTAAAAACAAGCTTTCAGTAAATGATTAAGAAGTATGAAAAACTTAAAAAAAAGATAAGCTTTAAAAGTCCCAAAATTCTCTAAATATATATAATCCTTTAAATATATATAATCCTCTAAATATATCTATGAAATATATATAATTTTTACTTCATATTCCTATGTACTTACTTAGTATTATCCTAATATACTACTAGGAAAAAAATGTTTTATAATAAAAATTATTATAAAATTGCATATAATAAAAAAAAAGATCAATATTTTGCTGTAACTGATTATGTTTTTTTTTCATACGTGTTATTTATATATTTTAGGAACTAAAATGAACTCTTAAAATTTTAAATCAATGAAGATAAAGGCTCTAAAGATATAAAATCTACAGGAACAAATGATAAGGCAAGTAAGAGCCAACGCCGATTATTTAGGCGAAATTAACAATATATTGAACATCAGTAAGACATACAATTTTGTATTACAAAAAATTCATACGTTTTGGTTCTCTTTTTGAACCCTCTTCAGTGACAGAATTAATTACAAATATCGGAAAGTACAATATCGTCGCTAATATTAAAAATTAGTTGATATTCGCATCGGCAATTATGTTGTACCAATATGATAAAGGCATATCATGGGACGGGTTGACTGTGGCCTTTAAATGAACGAAAATTTGAATATTTGCTACATCAGAGATGACATATTTTTTGAACTTACTTGACAATCAAATCGCCAGACTCAACCACTATGATCATCACACTAACATTCGTACAAATATGAAATTCGTCAGGATAGAGAAAAGAATAAATATGTTTAGAATCGTAAAGACTTCAATAAAGGTTAAATAAGTTCAAAAAATATGTTATCTCTGATGTAGCAAATATTCAAATTTTCGTTCATTTAAAGGCCATAATCAACCCGTTAATGCTTTTATCATATTGGTACAACATGACTGCCGATGCAAGTATCAACTGATTTTTAATATTAGCGACGTTATTTTACTTTCCGATATTTGTAATTAATTCTGTCACTGAAAAGGGTCCAAAAAGAGGACCAAAATGTATGGATTTTTTGTAATACAAAATTGTATGTCTTATTGATATTCAATATATTGTTAATTCCATCTAAATAATCGGTGTTGGCTCTTACTTGCCTCATCATTTGTTCCTGCAGATCTTAAAATTTCTTATTTCTAGCAATATTTACTACGTTTCTTAGGAAAATAGACGTTATTGACAGTTTAGTCTTTTACACTATAGTAAAAATATATTAAAATTGAAAAAATTTATATAGAAAAAACTATATAATATATAATATTATATAATACTATATAATACTATATAATATAATATATGTTCTACAATATATCCTACGATATATTTATATTTTATATAATATAATGCAATAGTATGCAATTCATCCTACTATATATATCGTGTATATGTATACTATATATATAATTCATAACACACCTGTTATATGTGGGTAAAATTTATCAAACTGAATACAAAATTCCTTTACTATCTCATAAACAACCACATAAAATTTTGAATTATTAATTAAAAAAAGCTAGTGAATAATCATGTGTGATATTTACATTGCAAATTGCAATGTAGATTTATAATTATTAGTTAAAGAAGATTGGTGAATATATGCGATAATGCACCAATCTTCTTTACCTTCAATCTTTAATTAATAACTACGTGGTAATTAATAATTAAATATCTACGTGGTAATTTGCAAAATGATAGAGAACTTTTTTTTATTTAGTTTGATCTAATTTATCAAAAGTTTATGCCAAGATCGTTCTTTCTTTTTAAAGTTAATTTGAATTTTTTAAAATAGAATTATATGGTTTTTTAACCACATTGCTTCCTAAAACCATCCTGCGTATAAAAGTACTGGGGAATAAAATAATTGAAAAATTAATATTCCCCATGAATTCTACATTTTATTCTAGTACTTTTTAGTATACGATATGAAATATCTCATAAAATATTTACTTTCTGATAACCTTACTTACTTTTGGAGAAATGAAGAAAAAAATTAATTAGTGATGCTAAAGTGTGTACACTTGTACATCAATAAATCTACAAAATGCAATGGAATTTTATTTAAGGTTTGCCTGCTTTTTACAACATTTGATTTTATACATCATTCTATAAAATATTAAAGTTATTGAAAAATGAATATTTTACGAAATATTTCATATATTATACTAAAAAATATGAAAGTAAAATCCAAAATATCTCGAAAAGTATTTAATTTTCAGTAATTTTATTCTAGTATTTTTATATGCAGGACAGTTTTAGGATTCTGTTTGTGTTAAAAAAACTACATGATTTCATTAAAAAAATGCTAACTGACCTTGAAAGACCTTGAGGCGTCCACCATAAAATCAAGCCACAATAGTATATTATATGTCCCGTTGAAATCTAACAATATTCGTCTGAAACATTTTTTTTCACTGTTTTTTTATATATTTGAGTGTTTTTTATTTAAATGTTGTACTATATATAATGTGTTTCACAAGTGAAGATCAATTGCTCAGGAGGTAACTGTGGGGACGCAAAAAACAAGAAAAAAGTATAAACATAGGTCCGAAAATGCGTTTTTGAATTATCGTTATTTTTATATTGAAATTTCAAATTGATTTGCTTTCGAATTTCTTGTCAAAATTTAAAGAAGAGATGGTTTCTGTAAGTTTTATAATATAATTAAAGTCAAATAAAAGTTACAGCTTTTATTATTGCTTTAGCACTACCTAGGATGCACCACTTGGAGGTACAGCTCGTTTAGCATTAAACAAAGGAGTGTTAAGCGAGCTGTATTTCCAAGTGGTGCATTCTGGGTAGTGTTAAAACAGTCCGTAACTTTTATTTGACTTTAATTATAAAACTCATAAAAATCATCTCTTTAAATTTTGATAAAAAAAAGATTTGAAATCAAAGCAATTTAAAATTTCAACATAAAAATGGTGATAACTCGAATACAACACATTTTCGAACTTATGTTTATATCAACTTTTTTCTTATTTTTGCGTCCCCAATCGCCTAGTTTGTCTTTTTTGCGTTGATTTCTAATACTATTAGAATATTAGAATAGGTTTGTATAGATACATAGGAATATTAGATGTAGCCTAAAATATCAGATACATAGGAATATTGATATAAAATTATTTTATACTTTTCGGAGTTTTTAAGGATTTTATAGTCAGTTTATTCTTTTTTAGTTTTTTATTTCGTACTTTTATAATTATTTACTAAAAGCTTGTTTTTGATATCGATTAAAAATAAATGTTTCTGCTTGTACTTTTAAATATTCTCGGAAGAAAATAATGGAGTTACCTAATTTCCAAATCAATTCAATAAACCCAGATAACGATATTAATGTAAAAATTATATAGATAAAACATATATACTGAGGAACTTGCAAAAGGTTTCATTATCTCTAACGGTTCTCAATCTATAAGAGAATATACAAACGAACATATCTGCAGCACAAACTCCTTTTTTCGAAGTCGATTAAAAATGAGTTTGCTCTAAAAGTAGGTTGATAATTGCTTCCACACATTATTTCTTTGCTGCACTAGCAAATCTGCTTAGTCATAACGTTTAATTTTGTCCAGCAAACTAGATTTGCTGAATCAGCAAAATCATTTTTTTCCGTGCACTAGTTCGATAACGATAACGGGAGAATTTCATGTCGATAATTTCGACTTCTGCATCTTAAATAATCGGGTATCTCGCTTCCTCTTGTGGTCTTTAACGAATAATGCATATTGTCATACGATATTACAAAATGTGTTCGCGTCGTCGTCGGAGCGCTTCGCTGAATTCGCTGGCGCTGGCTAAGCATGACCAATCCCCGCGGCGCGCAAAAAGAGTTAATACGTCACAAGTACGAGTTAAGTGAAGATATTTACGTACGGGACTAGAAAGGCGACGTCCACAAACGGATTTATTAAAGAAGCACGAGGTATTATACCGCGCTCGGCTCATCCAAACACGCACACAAACCCACAGTTACCCCTCGGCCATCCCGTACCCTCACCGCGAGCTTGCTGTAGCGCGGAATACACGACACATACATATAAGCGCACGGTACATTACAAAGCTTCAGGTGCATTAAACATATAGACACAGTGCGCTAGAAGTTACATTTTGAAACACCGTGGCGGAGCGTGGCGAATTACCGGGCGACCGCAAATGTTAGCAATGAAATCCGTTGCATTGCGTCATACACTCGACCGTATCGCAAATCCGGACGAGGACGTTGGAACGTTCACGACGCGGATGAAGGGAAAAAGGCGGGCAGAGGGAAAGAGGGGAGGAACGAGGATGCAGCCACGCGTTAGCCCGGGACGTCCGAGCATAATTTTCTACTCACGAAAAATAATTAGAAGGGCTGCCCCGGAGAGCGCGTAGCCGTGTATAGATGGCCTTTTCTGTCTGGGCCGACCGGAGCTTGATTACTCCTAGGAATACTTGAGAGCGAAACGGCAATTTAAATTAGTGGACGTGCACAGCTGGCTTTGCGCGTACGTACACACACACACACACACACACACACACACACACACACACATAGCATGCGCGCATACATACAAGGAACACATACACGAGTTCGCATACCAGCAGAAACAAACCCCTCTTTGCTGCCTCTCGTTTTATCACTCTCCCTCGTTTCTTCTCGCCGTGAGTGAGCGAACGAACGAACGGACGGACGGACATACATACGTATGCCACTCCAACGTTGCGCATAGTACATAGTACGTAAGCGCGTAACGAGAGAAAAAAAGGAACAGTTAATTAATCCCGGCCGTTTGCCGCATTTTGCATAACCGGTGACCCGGCACTGCGCGCGGCCACACCGACTCGCTTTCGGCGAGCTTTCGCAGTGTCGCGCGTCGCCCGTCACTAATTTACGGTTCCGTTTCTCGCAGAGAAAAATAATATTCTGCGGAGTTCACCGGCCGCCGAATTATCCTCCCGTCGGCGCGCCTAATGACCGTGGCCCACGCGCGGATGTCGAGAGGAGAGGAGAGGAGAGAAAGCGAGAGAGTGCAGGAGATCCTCCCTCGTTCAGGGAAGGACGAGGCGCGCTCCTCCGTGGTATTTACACGCCGCCGAGAACGTCCGCGCGGTCATCACGAGATCCAATCGAACGTGCTCAAAGGCTTTCGTTAATCGAGACCGGTATGCTAATGCCCGTAGTGTCTTTTTTCCTCTCGTCGCCTCGTCGCGAAGGCATCGGCCCGCCGCGCACGCGTTCTTCGACAGGACACCGGCGAGGGAACGACCGCGGACGGTGTTGGAAACGCGCTCGTTTCAAGCTTCTTGTATCGAATTAAGGGTCTCTTACGCGAGCAGCCTCTTTGCAAATAAATTGTGAATTACCGACGACAACGTCCGACAAGCGGGACATTTTGGGTGCGCGGATACAACGCGGAACTAAATACACTGTCGAAAGTGCCCAAGGTAATCTCGTTTCATCTCAGGGAACGTAACATCGTGATTTTCCTTTTCTTACCGTGTGTTGACACATTGGATGTTTAGGGCCGATCTACATAAGCCGCAAAATACAAAACGAGATTCACTAACGCACACTCAGGGGGACGTGTTGTCTATAAATTAGATGATAAGTGGGATAACTTCTAAGAGACGTGCACATAACAAATCAAAAAGATGTGTAATAATATTGTATAACAGTTAGATACAGAACAGCTAGAATAGTATTGTTTAACACGCCAAGCAAACTCTAAATATTGATCAATTTTACCTTATCTGTTTATTTACTCGATTTCAATTATTTTATATAAGAACATTACTTGCATTGCCGCTAATTATTTTTATTATCTGAAAGAATGTATCATATATTGGTAGGAAACTACATTCTAACTAATAATATATTTAAAAAAGACTGAGTTTAATTGACCTAAAATATATCGACCGTGTTCTCTTGTTTAGGCAAGACCGGAACTAGTTGGCTAGCGAGGTAAGTTGGCAAAATTTATTATTTCTATTGTTCTTTAACAGGCCTTAGACTCGTGCAAGCAGGAATTTCCATCTTTGACAATCTCTAAAAATCTTACTTGCTTAATTCTATAACTTGTTAGAAAATTGCAGAAATAATCGGTTTGCCAACTTATCCCGTAACCAATTAGTCCCGGTCTCTCCTTTGTATCTATTGTGAGAAAAATAATATAAACGAAATCGCAAAATATTTCTCTTAAAATATACATACTTTTTCATGGGTTTTATTAAAATTAAAATCATAGTGTCAAAAAATAAAAAAAACTGAGTTAGAAGTAGCCAAGTATATTTTCGAGCATCTCAAAATTTGATAATAATATTCTCTATTGTGAATAAACTTAAATGATGTACTATTAATTCGAATAAAGTTTTTTTTAAATATATTATATGCTACTTCAAATAATCAAAGTAATTTTTATTCATAATTTAAAATAATTGTCTTGGTCATTTTTATTCATAATTTAAAATAATTGACTTGGTCATTTTGAAAAAGAGTCAACTTCAAGACTTCAAATTTTACAAGAGGAGCAAAAAGTATTTAATTCATTATATTTCCGAAAAAAGTTATAACAATTTTTATCTTTAAAGGAGATTATACTTGATATAAATACTTAAATAATCATTTTTTGTTCTACAGAATGTCCAGGAAAATTTTCCCATAAGAAGATGATCAGTTTTCAAAATGAATTCTGGACTTGTCAAAGATCTTTTTATGATAAAAACTTATATTTTTATGAAAATCAAGAATAAAATAACACAAATGGCACTGAAAAATTTTACTGGAAATATATATAATAGAAAAAATATGTGAGGAAGAAAGTTAGAGTTCTTCAGACACTTCGTCCGTTGTAATTGTGAGCCACTCATTGATTATTTCATTGTAGAAGTCTTTGTAGTTGTCTGGAATGTATTCGTAGAACTGCTGTCCTCGGTTTTTTTATATTGATAGGGATTTTTCTTTGATAGGTAGAGTTGTTTTCTGGATCTGGGATAAACAGCGAGGAGCCATCTCGTTCTTGTTTTTTTTCAATAGAAAACGTTGCTCTATCATGCTGTCGATATAAGGCTTGACTAACACAACTTCTTCACTGCTAAAAACGAATTCATAAAAGTTGTTGACTGTGCAAAATAAGATTTCTGCTCTTTAGAAACTGCTATTCCGTAACTTCAAGTGAAGAGAACTTTCTTTTTAAAGAAGGCTGGCCACCAAGTTTTAAAAGCAACTACATCTTAATGTGTGATATGTTTTTCTTTGAATTTGTTTATGTTTGATGAGGATTCTATGAAATTTTCATATTCTTGTCGAGAATAGATCCGATCATAACAGCGAATGTTTCTTTTAACCGTTGCGGAATCACAGTCGCAGTCATTAAAGGAATGATTACGCTGAGAGAAATAAATTGAGATTTTTAAGAATCTTCCTGTTAGAGACAAGATGAAACGACGTTCTAGGAATGCGAATCTGTTCAAAAGTCAATTTGTGAAAAAATTGGAAATAATCCCTTTTCAAAATGACAAATTCAATTGAAATTGAACATATGGTCAGATCAAGTATAATTGATCCACAATTAAAGACCCAGTGAAAATTTCTCGTAGGGATTGCGAAATTGTTAATAAGGATACGTATTTTATATATAGCCTCCTTTTTTTTATTTTGAGTTGCTAATCAACTCAGTACCAAGCTAAAATGATCACGTTATACGTTGCTCGTACTTTAGTTGTTATAGAAAAAAATATACAGAAGGTTTACAGAGAATCGTTTTGCAGGCATAAAATATAGAAGGATGTTATCTCTGTCATGTTTGTACAGTCAATCACGACAATTAGTTGTCTAAGAAATTGTAATCTCGAAATTCTGAAAAGTATCATTTGACTCCAATTTTCTTTATTCAAATCCACCATATTGAAAGAAGAAATTGAATGTTAGACATCTTAAGATAAAGAATTAATGACATCTCAAGTTATTCTTTTGTCGAATATCGAATTACCGGTTATATTGGTGTTCATAATAATGTGATCGTTAAATCTATGTAAAAAATAGTTCCTTATTATTTGAACCACTTATCGTTTAAGTTACTTATACAAGATGTTTTACTTTAAATAATATAAAAAAGTATTGTAAGATATCTCGCAAACAATGCATTTTCGAAAAAATTTTCAAACAAGAGTTGCTTAGTTTCCAGAAACACATAAGATGATGATAAGTGGTCTAAATAATATTGAGCTATTTTTAGAATAAATTGTTATTTTTTAAATTCCTGAATTAGACCCCAAAAGATAAAACATATCGGCGTGTATCACTTTGAGAAAAGTTATATACAACAGCATAACATCTCCAAAAGATCTGGAGGTGTCCTTATTTCCTTAGGCCAAATAAATTTTTATTATGAAATCTTATGATTTCATTAAAAAAGTTTAACGCGATCTTATCGTGTCTCTGGAAGAGATTCTCAAAGTCAATTAAAGATTATCATTTCACATGCCGGTTGAAACCAAGCAAGTTTTGTTTGAAACATTTTTTTTGAAAATGCATCACTTGCAAGATATTTTATCATGTTTTCTTACATCGTTTAAAATAAAACACCTTGCGTAAGTGGTCTAAATATTATTGAGCTATTTTTAGCATAAATTGTTATTTTTTAAATTCCTGAATTAGACCCCAAAAGATAAAACATATCGGCGTGTATCACTTTGAGAAAAGTTATATACAACAGCATAACATCTCCAAAAGATCTGGAGGTGTCCTTATTTCCTTACAGAATGTTATACTGCGAAAATACATATACAAAATACATAGCCAACATAAGTGTTGAACCAATTATATCTGGTCTGCGCTAATCGAACGTGATGAAATAATGTTGCGAGAACAGTCGCGAAATGTTCGAAACCACCAACGACGACAGCGTCCGTAGGTCGTCGAAGAGGGAGGAAGTGGTGGATCAGTCGGAATTGCCGTGCGGCACAACCGGAAATATTCGGATCCGAAAGGGGTAATTGCGAAGCCGTATTATAGAAACTGTAAATTCGATCAGCCCAATCGTCACGCACCCCCCTTCGCCAAATGACCCGTACTATTACGCGCGTTGCACGTCGACGCGCTCAGCGCACGCTATCCTATTTTAATAAAAGAGGGTATACGCTCTTGTTTGTCTCGTCTCACGGAGGGTTGAATTCCGCGCGTACTTTCGCTCGATCGCCTCGCTCGCTTGCTCATTCGCTCGTTCTCGCGGAAATCGGCTTGTCTCGAACTCGCGGAAACGGAAGCTTAGGTGGGTGAGGCGCGACGCCGCTTCGGCTCGGCTCGATTCGGCCTAGATGTTGGTGGATGCGCGCGAAAAAGTGGACGATAAAAAAGGTGTGCGTTGCGGGAAATTGTAGCGGCCGCGTGGGGAAGGAGCGACGGTTGCGAGGGGGTGGCGTGCGCAGATACCATAAAAGCGCGCCCGCGATGCTGTGTTAGGAAGCGCTGAATGCGTCTAGACAGTTCCACTTCACGCAATGAAAACACCGCAAGCATCTCCGAGCTGATGTAAAGTTTCATTATTTACAGCTGCGCCCACTCGCGGCGCATATCCGTATCTTAACGTTTTTTCTCTTTTTTTCACCCTTCCTTTTTTGCCCGCTCAGCCTCCTCTCGCTCGGACCGCCATCGGTGTCGCGCGCGTCTTCTTTGTAAGCGCGACGCTGTCGACGCTTTTGCCGTGTCGTCGTAGCCTTTCCCGTCGTACGTGGCGTCCAGGAAAAAGAGAATTAATGTTTAGCTTCCGCGCGAGTGTACTGGCGTGCTTGAGTTGCCGCAATATTCAGGAATGACTCCGTAATGAAGTGTCGAGGTTTTAGCCGAAAGAGAAACTTGACCATGAAGACCGAGAGGTCTTTATATTTCAATTCAAGGTTCAATCTCTTTGCTACGGCTAAACTGGACATACCTTTACTACTATATGCACAGCGTTAAACGTAATGGATGCAATGTAATGGAGATCGAGTCGAATTGACCTAAAGGTCGTAATATATCTACTGAGAGACAGAGAAAGACAGGAAGAGAAAGAGCGAGAAAGAGAGAGAAAGAGAGAGAGAGAGAGAGAAATTAGGCAGAAGAAATTGTAAAATGTCTATTTTAGAACATAGACAAAGTAGACCAACATAACATCCTTAACTCGTAAAGTTACCATTTCATACTATTTTACAAGTATTTATGTATAGTCTGTTGCAAATCGATTTGTACATTTTTAATAAAAAAAAATTGCAACGCTTCAAGTTGTCAAAATTGAAAGTTACTGCTGACACGTATGCGCAGTATAATCGTGATTATAAACATATGAAAATTGTTTTTCGAAGTAGCGTTTTTTTCAATTTAAAATAAATTCTTACTTCTCTCTCCAAATATCACTCTGTATTGTCACTTTAGCTTGTATCATAATCGATTACTACGTATACATGTATAGCAATAGCTTTCAATTTTAACAACATGAAACGATGTAACTTTATTCAATAAAAGATGTGCAAACCAATGCATGACCGATTACCCATGTCCTAAAATGAACATTTTGCGATTCCTTTTGAATAATATTTTTCTCACAAAAGCACATAAATGAAACATGTGACCAACATAATCCTTGGGCTAACTTGTTACAGTTTCCACCATCGGTATATAAATATCTGGAACGTACATCATCAATTAAAAGTCAATTATGTTATGTTTTATCAATTTTTGGTAAGAGAACAAAAACGGCCATCCTGACGTAAGAATATCTGGATGGAGCGTTCTATGAAGGAAAGGTTTAATTAATGGTAAGAAGAAAATTACGAGTACCTCGAGTATTTCTTCGGCTTCTGTGGATATATTCAATTTTATAGTTTGCGCTGAACATTTACAACTAAATGAAGTAGCATCTTTGAAAGGATTGCTACTTCAATTTATTGTAAATTATCAATGTGATGTAAAATATACACAAACAAAATAAATAAGCTGCGATCAAAGAAGTGTTGCGAAAATTTGATCAGAAAAAGATGTCCTGTTATAGGACATTTCTACTAGGATATTTCGACTAGCTTTTCTAATAAAAGTCAGGCTAGACAAAAATTGAATATCTATAGACAGTGGAAAAGGAATATAGCTGTCTTCGCCCTTAAATCTTTCATAAAAAGATGTCATTCTGAATATATAAGTATCTATGTTAATGACCTCAAATACCGTAACTTCCCTCTTGTTGCAAATTGATACATTGCCCTTGCTAAAATTAATAGTACCTGCTCGGTCCAAATATTCTTATGTCGATAGTTACGACACAGGTTATTAGACTGGACTTATTACCATTCGGTTCATGTTTGTTTATATTGCACATGTCACAATACACTGACGTAATAAAACCTTTCAAAAATTTTATTTTAGTTTGCTGCGAATGTGTTACAGCTCTAATGTAAGTTAACATAAAGCTGCATATATTTGAATAAGTTGCGACCGAATTATCTGAAAATCTGTGTGTGTGTAAAATCTCTTTACAGTTAATTACATTTTCCCCTTGTAGAATGCTCTTTCTAGATATTCATATGTTGGGGTAAGGTCTTGAATAATAATAATATGTTATTTATTTTATGTGTACTACTGTGTCCAAAAAGTAAGGTGACATTGCATTTATTTCGAAAATTCTTTATTTATTCTTGCAAATCAATTTCGTCCCCTTCAAAGTAATCCCCCCCTGATATAATACACTTATTCCAACGGATTTTCCAATCTTCGAAACAGTTGTAATAATCGATTTCAGGAATGGCCTTTAGCTCCTT
>NW_022639529.1:832004-844790 GCF_010583005.1 Odontomachus brunneus | reverse complement strand
CCGCTGCGAAGAAGGAGCTAAAGGCCATTCCTGAAATCGATTATTACAACTGTTTCGAAGATTGGAAAATCCGTTGGAATAAGTGTATTATATCAGGGGGGGATTACTTTGAAGGGGACGAAATTGATTTGCAAGAATAAATAAAGAATTTTCGAAATAAATGCAATGTCACCTTACTTTTTGGACACAGTAGTATGTGTGAATCTGTTATTGCAAAATAAAATTAAAAAATTAATAAAATTTGTTTTTATACTATTGAAACAAATTAATAATCTATTGCTTAGCAACGACAAGCTATACATCAATTGTCAATAGTTACGTTCAGCGGAACTTTAGAGCTGGGTAAGCGCTTAGTGATTATTGTCAGTGATTGGAGTATATATTTAGATCTTTGACAGATCCAAAATATATCAATAATAATTAAACTGACTTCTGCGGAGCGCAATGCTACCTGGATAGATAGGTGTACGTAAATTTTGTAGTAACTTTACTAGTTGATTTATAAAGATTGCGTTCATTATGAGTTATTCAAATGGCACTTATATTTATCACGTAGAATAACGAAATAGAAATATGAAAAAAGTGCGAAAAAATTTGTTCAAAACGATCCCTGAGGATAATATGGCCATGTTAAGTTTTGAAAAATTTCCCAGCTATTATTTTATGGAATTTTCAAAATTCGCCTTGCCCTACAGTTTACTTTGAACCTTTGGCAATCAGGAAAAAAGTAATAAAAAAAACACTGAATTCAAACCATAAAAAAATAACTCATTTTCAAAAATCGGCATTTTGGCCATATTAAAAACATATGAAGGTAATATGGCCACATTTTCTTACCTCTAAAACTGAATTTTTCAACCATTAATCAATCAATTTTTCAACCATTAATCATGATTAATGCAATTTGTAATGGAAGTAATAAAAGTTTATAATAAAAGAAATAATATTTATTTTAAAAAACACGTTACAAAGAAATACTGTGTAGGGCAGATTTTCCTTGGACAGATTTTCTTGTGTCCATTTATGACGCTTCTTTTTTGGATGATCAGGATTCATATCTAAAAGTAGAAAAGTAAAAGTATTTTGATAATGCTCAATCATATATAGCATTACAGATTATGGCACTATAGATTGGTAATATGGCCAAGAGTGGCCATATTAGCAACACGTGTCATTTCATAAAAATGTTCTTAATATTACATTATTGGTTAAAGTAAACTAAATTTCGATCGTTATTAGAATCAGCATAGAGAAATGCATATTAAGCAATTATTCAACTAATATTATAAATTAATAAACATGAGAACAATAACAACCTTATCGGAACACAGTACGAAGCGTCTGTCATCAAACAAATAAACTCTATAGAATGAAAGCTGCACGCGATATTTCAGAACAGTAAATATATCAGGTGTTAATAACATGTAAAGAAGAACATATTGGTCTGATTTGAATTTTTCCGTGCAAATTACGTATTTTACTAATTGACCATATTAAAAATCTTACCATATTAACCTCAGGGACCTTTATTATATAAAATAAATTATGGAAAACTGAGTGTAATTTTTATTAAATTTATTACTGCATCAATGTGTAACAAAAAAATTAACATTACTATATGATTAAATTACCATATGATGTAAATTTGACAATTAATTATATACAAAAAATAATATTAATTCTATACAAAAAATAATATTTACCTCATAAATGTAACTGAAAAGATTAAAACTAAAAAATTGTAGTTTCCCCCCATCTCTTTCATCGATTGTCTCACATAGTGATAATCATAAAAGTCCACATGGGTAGTTACCCATGAGAACCATTAATGACTTTTTGTTTTGAAAAATTGTTTAATGGGAAGCGACATCAATGATGTGTAAAAACCAAAACGCTGAGATATTCAACGATCAAATGATCCACGAATTAAAAATGCACCACAAATGAGCTATAACTTCTCTTTATAATACGTTAAAATTGAAGAAAATCGAAACCGCAAATGCGCCGAAGAATCATTAGAATTGGGATAGAAAGTTTCGGACATAGCTAGCACGTAACTTTATCGACGAATACGTGAAATTTGTGAGGCGCGAACGAATTCAGTTATAGCCTCCGGTCGGGAAAACTTACGGGAAATCCCATCGCGCGCGTGTGCCCGTCGAGAACGATGGCGCAGCATCCTCGCGCAATTCGTCCAGACGAAAATCCCTCCTTAAGGGCAAGTCGTTCCCTAAGTGCCGCGGATCTGAAAGCGCGCACTCTTCTTCCCTCTTTCTCTCTCATGAAAATACGTGTAATTTGCAGGTTGAGAAAAGTTCGACTATTTGTCACCGTCCAGCTTGATGCATTTTTGTAATCTAAGTTTTTTACATCTCTCGTTGTCTCTCATCGTGTGACATTGTTATCCGCGGTGATATCTCGCTTAGTCGAGGCGATGGAAAAGAGGAGCAGCCAATGAAATGTTTTGCATCTGCTTATGAGAAGTTTAAGCGCGAAAATATACGTATTAGGGGATAATTGGTCTAAAGGATATTTTTGTTATATACTTTGTTTATCCTGAGAGGGACAGTAGAAACGAAATCGCAAAATATCTTTTTTAGAACTTTCCTCAAGATCTCATTAAGTCGGAATAATATTACAGTTAAAAGATAGAAGGAACTTATATTTGGAAGTACTCAAGTACATATTTTGGAATTTTTCGAAATTCCTTTTTAATATTCACCGTGAAGTGAATAAACATAAGTGACTAGCTATTAGTTAGAATAAAGTTGCTTAATAGTTAGAATAAAGTCCTATAAGTTGTTTCGAGTACTATATACCAATTTTCATTCATAACATTATTAACATCGAGCATATGGACAGATACGCTAAAATTGGCTACTTGACCGATTTGAAGGCCAATAGGGTTATGGAGTCCTCTCGCTGAGACTACAGAACCACTAATAAGAATACATATTTTACATGTGATCTTTGTTGCTAATTACATTTTGGCTCAATATTAATTATGGTAGTCACGTTGCAACATCTTCGTATTTCGGTTATAATAAAAGAAAATTTTTGATTCACAGAATTGTTGTAGGTATAAAAACACAACAGAGGAAAGTTGTTTTTATCATGTTTATGTAGTCAATTATATTGTCAAATATATTGTCAATTGTAACAATTAGTTGTCTGAGAAGTCGTAAATTTTGAAAAATATGTCATTTAGTCCTTCCTTATGTCATGATGGCGGATCTGTCACGCGATGACGAGTCTATGTACCGCGTACAACTCGTATCTTTTATCGAGGAGTAAAATCCAACAGATATATTATTATTATTAACTTCTTTCTCGATTTGGAGAGAAATCCAGAAACAAAGCGGTGAAGAGATCCACTTTACGGGACATTTTGCTGTTCACCGCTTTGTTACTGGATTTCTCTCGAAATTAGGGAAAGGAGTTAATCATCACAATAATACGTCTATAATAATAATACTAATAATAATACGTCTGCTCCTCGAAACAGGAGATGCGCGAGTTATACGCAGTACATAGCGAGAATTTTGGTTGAATAATATATCTCTTGCTGTTTTGCGCGCGCGCTCGATGGCGATATTTATGTTAAAGTTAAAGTGTACATATCGAGGCGATTAATTAATAGTTTCTATATTTTTTAAATTGGACGGTATACAAATTTGTTTACATACAAAAATATAATTTTCCGTGCTTCCTTCAAATGTTTTGTAGAATTTGAATTCTATAGACAAGATAATATGGTATTTTTCAGTTTAGGAATTCTAAATTCTTAAATTTTCTTCATGTATGATTCAAAAAAGAAACAAAATAAATACATATTATATAAATTAATATTATTAAACATGTTATATATACAAATAAATATGTTATAAATAAATGTTATTATATCGCATGTAAAACATAATTAAAACAATTTCTGAGTTGCGTTGTTATTATAAGAAAATTCATAAGATTATACTTCATAACGAGAGAAATAATTTGCAAGAGTAATTTTGCGTTCAACGAGAAAAAAATGATTTACAAAAGTAATCTTATGTTGTCGTCATAAGAAAATGCATAAGATTACAATTCATAACGAGAAAAAAATAACACATTCATATTTGTAATATTTACCGATATATTATTATGGATAGAGTAGACTTAGTTTTCTCCTTATTCTCTGTTTAACAAATTTTGACAGTCACCAATACAGATATCAGTCGGGAACAAATGATATTACTCATTCATGAAATTTAATGACATCATTTATTTTAATAAAACGAAAAATGTATCTTTATATGCAATTGATACCTTGATGCAATCGATACAATTGATTTTATCGAGATCTTATCACTTTTTTTATTGCTTTGAAAAGTTACATTGTTGCGTTATCATTTTCTCATGTAACGTACGTACATATTAGTGTTAAATTCTTTTATTTTTTCAGATATAGCAATAATTAATCCATCTGATATCATATTGGGTCGATTTAGCGTCAAATTTTACTCTTACGATTTCGAGGTTTCGTATCAATTTCGTGAAGGAAACAATCCGTAACATTTCCATGAAATTATCCATTGCATCTAAGTAAAAATATCATGCGGTGAGTATCGAATATCTTCCGCGGTTCACCGTAAATTTGTATTATTTACCACGTAGATGCGCCGCGTATTCTTGTCTTGCTCTTGCTCTTCTTCTTCGCTTCGTTTCCATTCTTTCGGCTTTACTCGCGTACTATTGCCGTCCTGTCAGTTCCTTTTCAGACGCGAAAGCTGGTATTCGCGGATCCCTTATGCATTGCGGAGACCGCGATGTCGTACGTGGCATAGAAAGAGTTCAGAAATCCGCCGAGAATGAATATTCTTCAGGCAATGGACATTTTTCTCAACCTCCGCCGCGCAAGACGCTTTCGTAGCGATTTATATACTACGTCCCGGACTTGTTCGTCGTCGTTGACGCGATATGTATGCCGGTAACGTGATTCGCGGGATCGATCACTTTTGGAATCGGTGATTTAAACGCGAAACGACGTAATTATCGACCGGATAGGCCGATTATAAGCGGAACCGCGGACGCCATCAAAATTCGATCCTGATTATAACGCTATGCGAGCGCTTGAGGTCGTTTTCCATAAACGTTAGTTAATGGAGGGCGAGAGAAAGAGAGAGGAAAAAGAGTCGGGGAGAGACGGCCAGTCATTTTCATTTTCCTGTTCTTCACCTGTAGTTAAGCTCGGCACTCGGTTAAACATCTGTTAAATCAATCCGTTAAACATCAGTTCAATCAGTTAAACATCGGTTAACCGCCAGTCGAACAATTAATGTTAATTAACTGATAGCGAAAGGAAGGGCTGGATGTCGATTTTAACACCAGTATTCTCAATTGGTCGCGCATAAATCGACCAACTATCGACGACCGAGCATTCCGATTGAATTTCCGATCCGTTTCGTCTCTACGTCTGGTACGACGGCAAGAAGATTAAAGCTCCGACGGAATAAGATCAATTTGTCGGCGAAGCTGCACGCAAGGAGCCTCCTTCCGGCCAAATGTATCCATCAATTATGCAGCGCCGGGATGCACTCCGGCCAAGTCGAGCGCGGTGCACGCGAAAATCGCCGAAGTGCATGTGATCACCATGAAAATGGCACGTGCGCGGTGCGCGAATTTTTATTATTCACACGCAACGTCACAAGGCATCCCCTTCGCGTGCATCCCTTGTTCGCCTGGTCTGCAATCCCTTCCTTTGTTTGCGACCCCTTTCTGCGCACGTAATACGCTTTCGGAGGAACTGTTCTCCTCTCTTGGCCTTATTAGCCATTTATTATTAGCCGGTGGCCTTTATCAGCTATTCTCGGTTACGTCGCGGATCAACATGGAGACTCCGTCGTGCTGATTTAAAACTCACTTCCGGCTGAGGCAGTATTTTTCGCAACATTTACACGCAATAAAAACTAGCTTCCAGAGCTAAAAAATAGCTGTGGCAGATAAGATGTGTCACTGAAATAGGCACAGCTAATGTCGATACTATCAAAGCTAAATTTATTTACTGTTTAAACTTAGGCGCTACAGCGAGAAATATTAGCTGCTAAAAACAAATGACTGTAGCAAATGATTGTAGCTGTGCGGCAAACTTCTTTAATATATACATACGATAAGAAATTTAGAAATAACTAGCATTTTCCTAGCTATTTGAAATAATGTGCATTTTTAATGTCACCTAATATATTTGTATTTCATAGCGAAGACATTTTAGTTATCATAGCCAATCCTTAGAAGTGACAGCTAAACGATTAGCCTTTAATTAAATTTTAATCAGCTACAGCGGTTTAGCTAATATTACTAAGTTATTTTTTGCGTGTAGATAAGAATCTAAACAATGCTTATCGTTTAAACAAAATAAGAAATAAAAACGTAAAGAAGGTAATATCAGTATTAAAGTTAAAGTATTAAAATTAAAATGGATGACGAATTCCAAAAATAGACATAGTCGATAGACTTTAGATCATCAAAACGTCATGTGTGATAAGCACTAACATGATCACACTACTCTTTTCTTATACATATAGATCTTATATAAATTTGAGCTGCTATGTCTTATCATATTTAATAGAAAACATAATCACACAATTTCAATTCGGGTAATTAAGTGAAGATCAGACGAAAAATTCGCTAACGATAAATAATACCTTTTTCATTGGGATCGAAAACATTCATTTGGACGTTCGGCTGCATTAAAACTCAGTTGAGATAATTGAGAGCAATTGGCTGAACAAAACTTCCTGTAGGAATGTTTTTGTTTCCACAATCATCTAACTTGCAAGTAATAGAAAATTCAGTTACAGTTTAATTTAGTAATACAGTTAAATTTAGGGATTATTTTTTCTATACACGCATTGTAGGATATTCATTCTAATGGCATCCACTATTTTTGAATCAATTACAATAATCAGTAGAAAAAAGTTCTAGATACAATTAATCAGTTTTTAAACGGCAGTAAAATGCAATAACAAAAATTTCGAAAACGTCTTTTTATTGTAAAAAAATAAAGATTATATTCATCTTTTTTTAGTGAAATTATATCCTTTTCTCGTGGTATTGTAAAAACAGTCAATTCAATAATAACGCTCTCTCATAATGTTATTTTTACTAACATTTAACAGTGAAGAACAGACAGAAGCTACGATATTATTTGGAATATAATGTGATAAATAATGATTAATTAGGTGCACATGTTTGCAATGTAATCTATTTTCTGCAACACAAAGCTCCGCCCTTTGTAACAGTATTTTATATGTCGTATCAATTAGCATAATTCGATTTAATTTCCACATGCTTGTATTATGTGTTATTGAAATTCTTCATTGTTAATTTACTATGATCTTTGATGCTATAAAATAACAATAAAAATAATTTTAAGAGTTATTATCGAATTTATTTTGAGATCCTCTTTTCAACACTATACATAAAAAAGATATAAAAAAGTAAAGATGATCTTGATTTTTTTACAAAAAAGAATGTTTTTAACATTTTTATTGTTGCATTTTAATAATGCTTAAAGACTGATTAATTGCATCTAGAATTTTTTCCTGCTCGATCATTGTAACTGATAAAAATATAGTAGATATAGTTATAGCATCCACTAAGATACAGTTATAGTATCCACTATATTTTTACCAATTACTATTATCAGGAAAAAATTCTAGATTAAATTAATTCTAGATTTAATTAATTAATTTTTAAACAATATTAAAATGCAACAATACAAATTTCGTAAACATTCCTTTTTGTGAAAAATCCAAGATTTTTACTTTTTTACATAGAATTATATCTTTTTTATGCATAGTGTTATAAAGAGAATCAAAACAAATTCGATAATAACACATGAAATTATGTTTATTGTCATTATACTACTACTATTATAATACTACTAATACTACAGTTATAGTATAGTAACTTTGTATATAAGAATTTTTCTACAATCTTTTCATATATTTTTAAACTTTTAAATTCAATTGTGTAATGGTACAGCAATGTCGTTTAAAATTTTTTTAAACGGAGCAAACACATGTTCAGTATGCATAAGCTACAAAATATTTGCATCAGACAAATATTTATACTAACTGACAGCTAGAGATATAAATTTTGTATTGTTCGTATCACATATCGAGCAATATTCCAATTAATTTTTGCATGTTCTTTATATAAATATTTATAATCCTGTCCGTTATAGAAAATGTCAGTATTTTATTTGTTAAGTTCAAGTATTGCATCCTTAATAGGAATTATAGGATTGATTCTAGCGTGGAAAATGAATTTGCTGCATATATTGCAAATCCGAGGAATTCTTCGACGCAAGTGTTGATACTGTTAAAACATTATTATGCTTTCGAAATAACATTAATTTTATCAGCGTAATGACACTTACAGAAGGAGAAGAGAAGGACCAGAAGTGGAAATGAGCCTTTAAAATGCGGTTTGTTTTAAATCGTTGTCTTTTGTGTCCATTTTAAGAATTTCAAACTTTAGATTCAGACACCCCCTTTACTTTTTTATCAATTAAAAAAATAATAAAAATTTTAATGCCATCAGATCGATAATGTCAGCTTAATAGATCACTCACTTGTCAGCGTAATAGATTTCAAGGAAAGGAGCAAAAAAGTTATATTTTGCAAATTTCTGCATTTTCTGTGATCAAGATGTGATGATTTTCACGTAACAAATTGCATAATGAATTGCATAATGAAACGTAACGAATTGCATCGGTGATGAATTGTTTATTTGTTATCGTATTTAATGATAGCTTTGTTGTTTTAATATCAATTGCAGCCGAAGCATTTGGTAGATCATTCATTCTATCGATGCTGTCACAATGTAGCTACAGAAATTTGATGACAACTGTCATGTCTAACTTGTAAAAACCTCGCGCAGTAGAATGTGCTTGCACAAGTCTTTGAGAGACCTATGTGCCTCTAAACATCAAAATAAATGTCGAATTTTATAAAAACTATTAATCTTGGAACATATTTTGCCCTCCATTTAACTTATTTAATTTATTTTTTTATTTTTCTCTTTAAAATTGATCACCCTTCCAAATAGTTATCGATCTAATAACATTAAAATGTTTATGGTTCTTTTTAATTGGTAAAAAATAAGGGGGTGTTTGAAGCTAGAGTTTAGATACATTCTTAATATGAATGTAAAGGACTATTATTTGAAACAAACATTTCACAAAAGCGCGTTTTTACTTCTGGTCTTCCTCTTGTGAGAGAAAAATATCTAAAGGTTAATAAATATTTATTTAGTGGATATTAATAGCATATTTAATTAAATTTAAATTCTTTTACTTGAATAGAATAAATAATTGCTTTCATAAAAAACTATGGTTTTAAAAAAAATGTATATTTCCTATTTTTTATTTTTATATTTTATTTCATTTTTATTTCATTTGTGAAATATTTTATATTAGTATAAGTATGTTATATTAGTATCCGTCACACAGAAATATGAGGGAAAGTCATTAATTAAAGGCAATTTCGGTATAATAGACACGAAACCGGAAATGTTTCTCGGAAGTCTGCTGGATGATATTATAACGCAATTATCTGAACACATATCACGTGTTCGTGTTGGCAATTCTGCTATTCGCGCATGCACACTGTAGTATCGAAGATAGCTGTTCCACTGGTTCAGAGTGCATTGTCGAGTAAGAGCGAACTGTTATATGTTTTTGTGGTCGGAAGGTGAAACGAATGAAATTTATTGCAGGATGATAGCTCAATATGGAGACAGTTGTTTAAGTTAACGTAAAGTATATTAGTGTCCAGATAGAAATGCGTGATAATCATGTTTCATCAAAGTGTGACTTCATACTATGACTTCAATTTGATACTTTTTTAAAGATTATTACGTGATTTCATGACATGAATATGAGATGCACACAAATGATGTATAAATTATGTTGCAAGTTCTTGACATGATGTTGATTATTATTATTAAATAAGGTATTTTTGTGACATCATGACATAAATTATATCGGAGCCACATATGAGCCCGTATCGGTGTATATTCTTGCCCTCATATTTTGAAGATATATGAGTACAACATGAGTTCAGAATAAACACATTTGTCTATCTCGGTGAGTCCAGAGATTCACGGAGGACAGGCGCAGAGATAAGAACCGAGTAGACCAACAACCGTCGCGACGGACACAATTATAGTGCAAATTGATACGTGAATTAGGCAGTCTCAGAGAATCACAGCTGATGACATCGTTACCAAATTCTTTGTGCCAACTTAGTAAATCATTATCTTTGATTAATGACCTTCTCTCATATTTGTTATTTGTTTCTCTCAATTAAACTTTCTCTACTTTACTCGGTTGTATGTCGCAACAGACGATAAAAAAAAATTACATTTTATGATTAGCAACATTTACGATTCGGTTTTTGGATTACGTGGAACATTCTCAAAAATAATATACACACATGTGTGTGTATATTATTTTTAAAAATAATATACACACATGTGTATGTGTGTGTGAGCAGTTATTGCGTAATACAATCTCACACAAAAGCAAGGATTTAAATAATTTTTATGTGCGTTGATATAAAATCTCTTTGATTATTTGATCATTTTCTACCAGCTATATTTCTACCTATAATTTTCTGCTCTTCTTTACTTTCGAATACGATTCTATCTTTTTAAACGTAATCTTACTTACATTTAATACACTTTCGATACGGCCATGAATACTATGTTCGGACCATATATACGTAAAGAATAGGCAGCGTGCATTAAACACAGAGTCGAGCTTCTCTTTTTATCGATTGAGGGACGCTCATTGATATGCAGAAATGAAGAAGCCTGCGCGCGTGATTTCGAGGAATTTCTGCCAGCGGGAATGGAATAGCAGATGACATATTTGAGGAGGGATTGCGTACGATCCCCAGTCATCGATCGAAATAATCGTAGGAATACAGATGAATGGTCCTGAGTTCTTTGTCACTCACTTGACCTCCTTTTCCGTGCTACGCCTTTTGTAACGATTCCCGGAGACGTGCCACCGGCAACAGGAAAGACGTTTTATGGGAAAACGTTTTACGGCCTGTTCGAAGAGAGAGAGAGAGAGAGAGAGAGAGAGAGAGAGAGAGAGAGAGAGGGAGAGAAGGAGAGGTAGAGAAAGAGAATGCAAAGAGGAAAAACCGTATCAAGGAGAGAGGTAAAGATGAAAGAAGAGCTTCGCGAAAAAGATGGCATGGAATGAAAGCCATTCGATTTTTCGATTCTTTGTGAGTTTCTTTTAATTCTTGCGGAGATCTCTCGCACAATGTTTTTATCCCCATGCGTTCTCAACGGAGATATAAGCTCCAATCAAGATATATCAGAATTTTTTAATAAAATAGCGTATTTTCGTGTTCACCTTTAGCGTTTCCGTTTTTTTCTTTTATTCTCTTTTCCTTTACATTAGTACTTTCCCAGACGAAAGAACCCAAAGTAATAAACATACATTTTAGGTAAAAAATTTATTCTTAGTGTTGCACGCATCCTATGTGGGATTTTCAATCATACAATTAACCTTCTACCACCCCAATCAATTCCTCATATTTAAAAAAGTTTTCATGTACACAGGATGTTTAAAACTAAAGTACTTAAGTATACAGGATGTCCCGAAACTACCGCATGCTATTTTAATGGCAGATTCTTTAGAATATTTCAAGACGAAAACTTTCATACAAAAATGTCGAGGCTATAATAGTTTTCAAACGGGAAGCGATTATATTTCACCAATAACAAGGCTGAGATTTCGCACGCTCAGACACGTTGAAATGACAAGTGATAAAGTTCTCCTATGAATGTCATTCATACCACGATATTTTTTTTACGATATTATGATCATTGCATAAATTTACAATAACATTGTCATAATATGTTTTGCCGCTTCTCTATGCTTTGCATTAGTATATTTTTTATACAAATAATAGTTGTAAGACATCTTAAATATGATTCAAGTAAAAATAACATATTTCAGCTTAATCTGTCAAAGCATTGATCAATTATTATCATGAAGGTGTTCACTATTCTATACGGCGTGTGGTACCTTTATCACTTGTCATTTCGGTGCCTGAGCGCGCGAAATCTAAGTCCTATTATTGGTGAAATATAATCGCTTCTCATTTGAAAACTATTATAGCCTCGACATTTTTGTATGGAAGTTATCGTTTTAAAATGTTCTAAAGAATCTGCTATTAAAATAACATCGGTAGTTTCGGGACACCCTGTATAATGTAAAATATTACTTTTCTCATTTTTTATTTTTCCAAAATAAGTTTGTGACTTTGTAAAGACCCTAGATAGCTTTTCCCCATTTCTGTCTAGGCGTCATTCAGGCAAACCCGAATAGGCTCTGTATGAGAGATGTAACGCTTTTGTAAGTCAGAGCCTGATTTGTAAATCTGACGAGGCCCTATTCTGGCACGCCTATGTAGGCCCTATCTAGACATGTCTAAGTAGAAAAAAACATTCTTTTATGTATGATATGTACTACTTTTTTTCTAATAACTATTCGTAAAGGTCGCAGCGCTTGCTGATTTTATTTGAAAACTTTAGATTACTTGATTCCAATGCTACATCACATTTAAAAATTCTCACCGACACTGGTGGGACTTGAACTTGGACCCTGCCTAAGGCATCTCTAAGATTAATCTGTTGCTTTAGACACTATGCCACTTCTTCAATCGATATAAGCGTCTTATATTTTATTCATATATGTTGTGATTAACACAGTAATATAAT
>NW_022639529.1:816211-831994 GCF_010583005.1 Odontomachus brunneus | reverse complement strand
ATTCCAATGCTACATCACATTTAAAAATTCTCACCGACACTGGTGGGACTTGAACTTGGACCCTGCCTAAGGCATCTCTAAGATTAATCTGTTGCTTTAGACACTATGCCACTTCTTCAATCGATATAAGCGTCTTATATTTTATTCATATATGTTGTGATTAACACAGTAATATAATTTTTTTTATAATATAACTTAATAAAATTTTAATAAAAATTATATTTTTCGTACTTTTATTGTTAATTTAATCTTTAGCTAATAAGGTGAGGTCTACAAAATCCCGCACTTCTATTTCGTTATTTTTAAATTTTTATAGTAAAATTTTTTTATTGTTGATTGTTATTAAATAAATAAAGTCATGAAAGACTATAAACTTTGAATAATTATAAAAGAGTACAATTAAAAGAAGGAGAAATCTACCTTACCATATAAGATTTCATTAAATTAATTAAATTTATATATAAATATATAAATCAACGTTTATTATAAGCGATTTCTGAAATATTTTAGTGAAAAAGATTTTGATAAAATATTGCACAAATATTTTTAAATTATTTAAATGTTATATTTCAATATAATTTCCAAGTTATCTTTCGGAAAGCTTGCTGTGTGGAACCCTATGACACGTCTTATTTGGAAGACTGTATTTTTGAGAACCAAAATCGTAGATATTTTGGTTTTACTTCAAACTTATGTAAATTTTACTTTAGTCTAAGACTATAAACTAAAATTTTGTAAGACTTTAAACTATTTCAAGAATTGAATAAACAAGAACTGACTGAATTATATAAGTACATTGTGTTGATGTCTACAGACATCCATATCTGTACCTATTTTGACTCTATTTACAAATTTTCCTTTAGAAATCTTTTTGCTTGACCATATGTAGGCCTAATGATGGCAGAACTTATTAAGGGCATCCCCAACAGCGCCTATTCAGAGTCTGTTAGGAAATTCTACTCAGAATTTGTTTTTGTAGGTCCTTTCTAGGTCCTTTCTAGGTGCAACAGTAGGCCTAGTTAGGAGCATCCCCAATACTACTCAGGGTCTGTTAAGGAAATTCTACTCAGAATTTGCCTTTGTACACTCTTTCTAGGCCCAACGATGCCAAGACTATTTTAGGGCATGCCTATCTAGGCCCTTTACGGACTTGGGGCATTCCCCGATAAAATCCTACCCAGGATATCACGTCAGTCAAAATAGAAACAACATATTAGAGATAAATAATGAAACTGAATTGTGATTTCATAGTCGGCACAGTCGGCAGTAGAGAGTTAACATATAATCTCTCCGTTTTATATAAGTCACACGGAAAAAACGGACTGTTAAATTAAGATAAATAACAGAATTAAGTATTACAATTAAATAGATTTGTTTGTGTAATATAAAAATTATGTATGGAAGTAATAGTCAACATGCTCATAGAACAAATTCATTTCTGTAGATATTCTTTTAAATATTGTAACGTCATTTTGTGTGTGTGTGTGTGTGTGTGTGTGTGTGTGTGTGTATGTGTGTATATTTTGGACTAACTTAAATTTATGAAATAAATTTAATAATTTTACCAAAAAATGTCGTACTCAATAAATAATGAAGAAATATTTTTGATCGTTTTATGAGGAAATGACAGCTGTTATCCAAAATTTGCATATAAAATAATTTTCTATCACTGTAAGCAATTATTTCTATTACTATGAGCATTGTTGCTTTAGTTAACTTCTAGTTACACTGTACTTAATAATGTTACATTATTAACTAATTATTAACTATAATGAATTTTGTTAATACACCAAATTGATATATTTTGGTATAACAACAAAAGAATTAGTTATTTCAACAAACATATTTTCTTAAATATTTTAAATTATATTTTCTATGGATTTTGGCAGAAAATCATTTTTACTGTACCTGTGTGTTGTGTTATGTGTATGTGTGTTGTGTGTGTGTGTGTGTGTGTGTGCTGTGTGTGTGTGTTGTGGCATGATATCTACATTTATTAGATGCAATTACCATATAACTTTGAGACTTAGCTATTACAACATAGAAAATTAGCTATATATTACATCAATATATTTGTCAAGCTAGCGAAATGTTGTAGCAGCGAATTTTTTCTTTCTTATGTTATTTAACTAAATTGGATACATATACAAAATCGAAAATAGAACATTAAATTCACAATTACCGAAAGAGTTCAATTGTTTTGTTAGGTATACTAGATATATTTGCATTACACTGCACGTATATTGGCGTTTAAGCGTGAGAATGCAGAGGATCTTCGAATAGTCGTGCGTGTAGTCGCTAGGAAATACGGAAGCGTGTGAGCGTGGCGGTTAGAAAATTTATCCGAGTCGGAAGTTTACCCACGATCCAAAGTAAAATTTACTAGCGTAAGTAGCATGACCGTGTATACGTAGGTAATAGAATCGCGCGCACTTCACACAGTGTGTAGAGCACGATGTAGTTTATATGTGCATACACTGCACTTTACGTATATTACATTCCGTTATATTACGTTGGCTCCATGTCGGATATTTGCAACATAGTTCTTCATGGTGTTCTTCATGTTCTAACGTGGGTTTACAGTTCACGTAAAAGTCAAACAACATTGTTACTGTGAGGTATTTTATACAACAAGGAGGAATATTGCACCAAGTAGCGTAGCATATAATCAACGTGAAATTCACAATTACTGCGTCGCTCGTGATTTATTATTGTTCGCGCGAGTGTACGACGCTTTTCAGCTCTGTAATGTTATCGCAATAGTGATCGCGCCAAAAACGATTGGAATGTAGTCAGTTACATTAAAATTACATTAAATAAACATTAAAGTTGCATTAAATAAACTTTCTCAACAGTTTCGTCATTGTTCGTTAACTCTTCGTAACCTAACTTCTCTCACTTCTGAAAAAATAGCGCAATAGCAAAATGTCGAATATATTTTGACCATAAAATATAAATATAAAATATAAATATAATTAACAGTTAAATTTAAATTTATAAATATTTTATATTGAGAATTAAAATGGCTTATGATTTTAAAACTACGATAAATATGGTGTAGTAAAAAATTTAATTAAAATATAATTATATGTAATTGTACGCACAAGTGCGCACACACACTCACACACACACACGCATATATATACACACACACACACAAAATATCCCATTTTAATCGATATAGCTAAATATCTCAGAAATTAAAGATATGAAAAAGTTTCGAACAAAAGTTATAGGATATCGAAGGTGAAAAAAATAATAATATTTATTCAATTTTAGTGTAACCTTGAAATATCCTGTCAAAGTCAAATCTAATTTTCTAAACACGGTCATATAGCTTTTTAACCCTTTAAGGATGAGAGTAAAATATCAAAACTATAGTTTTCTTAAAGTTTATGAGTCGCTCTTTACGAATCTGGCTATACTAAGAAAAAAGCGGTTGGATCAACAAAATCGGCGGTCACCGGCTATCAAAGAAATATTAAATCTATTTAACAAAATACACATTAATACGACAATAAATTGCATTGGTATAGTGACTTCAACGCAACTTATTGTTGTATTAACGTGTATTTTGTTGAACAGATCTAATATTTCTTTGATGGGCAGTGATCGTCGATTTTGTCGATTCGACCGCTTTTTTCTCAGTGCAGAATTCAAGAATTTAACGTCTAACATGGTAAATCCAATATAACGGACCTCTAATGTTCATAATAATACAATTAATGTGGAACTCATTTTATATAGGTTCTTTAAGTAGCCAAATTCAAATATAACTTTAAAGTTGCAAAATTCTAAATGGATTTATTCCAAATATAGCAAATAATGCCCTTGACGTAATTAATCCGCGTGGCTCACGTCGTGACGCGACAATCGCGCTACGGCGCGTAAGTTCAAGCAGTCGAGGCGATATAAGAGTTCCCGTTGAGGTCGTCGAGGGCTGCTTTTGGCCTCTTACGGCCCACCGCCAATTGTGATATTTATCATCCTTGTCAAGACGATTTTGCTTGCATGCTCTTGTGATATATATTTGATCTATTTTTTTTTTAATTTAGATCACCCATATTGGATCCGCCATTTCTTTTTAATTTTGACTTTAAATTCAAATAGTAATAGTAAACTGCGAGAAACCTTTATATAGCAAGTTTAATGAAAATTGGATTAATAGTTTCCGAAATAAAAGACTTGGTCCCTATAGAGACCAGCCCGTCCTCAAAGTGTCAAACATATAAATCAGTTCCTCTGGATATTCTGTTTATAAAAGTGCCAGGATAAAATTATCGAGAAGTGAATACTTTTTGAGGTATATTGCATTTTGTCTCAATATTTTTCGGCATAAAATATGAAACATCTCCTAAAGTATATACTTTTCGATAACATCACATTAATACTTTTATATGCAGAATAATGGGTAAAATTGATCGTTGCAAAAAAGACATACGAAAATTTTAAATAAAATTCCGTGCATTTTACAGATTAATTAATGCAGTGTACAAAGATTAGTATTACCAATCGACTTCATCCATCATTCTGCGAATAAAAATATTAAGATGAGGTTATCAAAAAGTATATACTTTAGAAAATATTTCATATTTTATATATGTATATACATATAGATGTCCGATAATTCACAGAAGAGTCACGGTGTATAAGTAGATTAAGTCAAACTAAACAAAAAATTCCTCTAAAAATTCCATTTTGCGAACAATCACATAAAATTTCGAGTTATTAATCCAAGAAGATTCGTGAATGATCGTACGGTAGATGAGCTGTGATGGCGACATTAACTTCTCTTGTATATACAGGGTGTCCCAGATCACTTTCACAATCTCTCGTGAGGACGTAGAACGGATTGAGATGAACACAAAAGTACCATACCATTTTGCGATATTCGCAATAATAGTCGAGATATTAATTAAAAAAGATTGGTGAATGATAGTGCGCGATATGGTAGATGAGCTGCAATGACGTCGTCTGCTGTTGTATACTTATACATTAGGTTAAACTGAATACAAAAGTCCTCTACCATTTTGCAAATGACAACATAGATTTTCAGATATTAATCAAAGAAAATTGTTACAAGATTGTGTACCATAATGCACAAATTTTCTTTAATTAATATCTGAAAATCTATATTATTTGCAAAATGGTAGAGGACTTTTTTGTTCAGTTTGACCTAATGTATAAGTATACAACAGCAGACGACGTCATTGCAGCTCATCTACCATATCGCGCGTGATTATTCACTAATTTTTTTTAATTAATATCTTGAGATATTAATCTTATTACGAATATCGCAAAATAGTATTAGACTTTTGTGTTCATCTTATTTCGCTCTACGTCTTTACAAGAGATTGTGAAGGTGATTTGGGACACCTTGTATATATGTATGTATAATATACACATACGCGCGCGCACACATACACACGCATATATATACGGGATGTCCCAAAAAAGTTGGGACATTGGAATATCTCGAAAAAGTTTTATGAAAAAATTAGATCAGTTTTTCAAATAGAAGCTGTAGAAATGGGGAATTCCCTATTTTTTATTACATATTCTTATAGCCTCTCTCGAGATTTTTTCAAAACACTATAATTTTCATTTTGGGTCAGTCATTTCGAAGCTATCGAACTTTCTATGGTAAGATATCGGCGAAAGTTGAGAGCCCGAAATATTCCAAAGGGATTGCAAGGTTCCTGGAATGTTAACCACAAGGTGGAATATGGTTGTATCTCATAGTTTTTCCATCAGTTTCTGCCATCAAGATTCAAACTTTAGGTTTTTGTAATAAATAATTAAAACTAATCAGAATACTAATTTTATTTATTAAAAACACAACTTTATAATTATTATATGATTTAATCGTTACAGTCTCTCAGACTTACTTAAATTTTCAGAGTCTTGTGCATTTTTTCCTTTTCTTTGAAATAAAAGTGACAAAAGTGAATATTTGATTTAGCAAAAATTAATTAATGATAATCTCCAAAATTATAATGACCAAACGATCACAATATATTCACATGAATACGAATGTATCAATATAAGCCATAGCCTTCTACTACTCACCTATGAGTTGCAGTGGTTTGCAAAGTGGGAGGAGGATAACGACTTCTTGAGGATTAAAACGGAAACTCAACTAAAAGCTACTAAGGATTTGGAGCCATATTTATCAGTGTTGTTAACAAAACTTAGAGTACATTCATATCCCACCACGTTATTTCCTATTAAAAAAGTATCAGATATGTAGATATGTAACTTTAAAGTTACATAGCGTTATAGAAGTTTAATACGTCAAGCAAGTATAAAAACGCGCATAATAGCGCAGCGTTCATCGATCGTCGCTTTGCCAGCAATTAGTGCGAGTCATTTCGTCCGAAGACGCTCTTTTTTTACTTTTACACGGAATTTTGTTTTGTTTGCGCTTTACTTCGAAAAAAGCCCCTCTTAACCCAAACGAACGCTTCTCAAGGATTATAAGTTCCTCTTTCTTTTATTTCAATTATCTAAGGAAGAATTCTCACTTTGGCAAAAAAGTAGAAAACAGAAAAGCAGAAGCCAATCAGAACACGCGCTGGTAGAAAAGCAGAAATTGCGGACTAACCAAGAAACTACCACCTAACCATGAACACGAGTTCTGGTTGACCTTTGACTTTCTGCTTTTCTGCCAAGGTGTGAATTTTCCCTAATAGTTCCGCGCTATATCAAATTATATGTATATACGCACGTACACACAAGCCTTATTCAAAGCCGGATGTACAGTTTCTCACGCCTTTTGTGACATGTAAATGACGCGATACAGGAGTGTTCTCATAGAGAGAGCCACTTATTAATATACTAATGTGTGTACACTTCCATATGCATTGTGTGTGCAACATACCGAGCACGTTATTACGATATTGAACATATAAACATATATTGTTCAAATAATAATATTCATCGAATTAACTGCCGCCGATAATTCTGTATCCTTAATTACAATTTTCGAGCAAACGAGATTGTTCACTACAATTTAGAGTGCGAAACATCTACATACAAAGTGTCTAATAATACATATAAAACTCTCGTACACATGCAAATTAGAACTGATCAAAACGTTCCTTTATTGTTTTGCGAACATCCATGTAAAATTTTGAGCTATTAATTAAAGAAGATTGGTGAGTAATCACGAAATGAGCTGATGGCGACGCTTACTGTCATGTGTTTTTAGATTAGGTTAAACTGAATAAAAGTATCCTCTACCACATATTTTGCAAGTGACCACATAGATTTTTTAGTTAATTAAGGAAAATTCAAAAACAGTTGCGCGCGATCATTAGCTAATCTATTAGCTTCTTAAAAATAATAACGCAAAAATCTGCGCGATTATTTGCAAAATAGCAAAGCACATTTTTCTTCAGTTTTACCTAAACTATAAGCACATGACAGCAAGTGTCGCTATTACATTTATCGCATAGCACGTGATGACATATACATATATTTTTTTATTAATAAGCTAAAATTGTACATGGTTGTTTGCAAAATAATAGACGTATTTTTTGTTCAGTTTAATTTAATCTACACGTACACAAGAATTTGATACGTAATCGTTAGACACTATTTAACAAATTCGGTTCGATTTTAGAATTAAATTAAATTTTTTATGGAAAGAATACGGGAGATCTGGGCAAGATGCAATATTTTTCACTTTTTAAGCTACAACTTCTCAAACAATTAATCGTTGTGATTGATTATACAAATATGTGTGTGTGTGTGTGTATGTGTGATAGAAACAACCTTCTTCTACATTTTTATGCCTGCTCAAAAATCCTGTAAACTATACAGTGGCGTAGGGAGTTGCAGCCCTCCCTCCGAAACTTTCTTCTGGCTACGCCACTGCTATACAGGATGTTTCTTAATCTCCGCCCACAAAGCGCATAGCGTTATTCCTTATGAAAAATTAAATCGAAAAGTCTTGAACCACTTTTGTCTTTGATGCTTAACGAAGCAGATATTCTTTAATAATTTCCAGCAAATCCGCGCCGTCCTTTAGAAGTATACACGTCTGTGAACCGCGCGCCTAGTAGTACACATGAATGTTCCGCCGCTGCATTCACGCACACTATCAGACGCGCAGCTCACAGACGTGTATACTTCTAAAAAACGGCGCGGATTTACTGGAATTTATTAAAGAATATCTGCTTTGTTAAGAAAATCAAAGACATCAAAGGCATCAAAGACAAAAATGGTTCAGGACTTTTCGATTTAATTTTTCGTAAGGAATAACGCTATATACTTCGTGGGCGGAGGTTAAGAAACACCTTGTATATTGTTCTGTAATAATCAAAATACGAACATATTGCAACGTGGCTATCTTGCTCTGGTACCAAGTTAAGTTAGATATCAGTTTAATTTGGTTAGTAGCTCAGAATAATAAAAAGTCATGTATAAATTATATATTCCGATTAGTAGTTTTCCGGGATTGCCACTAGAAGTCTCAATAATAGGGTTATGACCCTAATGGTCCTTAAATAATAGCCAATTTACTTCCTCCGTCCAAATGTCTGTTCTTAATTATTTTATAAATAAAAATAACTTTTATTACTAGTAAAACTTTATTTACTTAAAATTACTTTTAAAACAGTGTGTATCTCATATATTTGTAGGAAATTTTATTCTAATTAATAACACGTCACTAAAGCTTATTCATTTCACGATGGAAAATATCAAAGAAATTTTGAGACGTTTTCAAAAAAACATATTTAACAACTCCTAAATAAGTTTTCCTATTTTTTTATTGTACTATTATTCGAATTATGATGAAACTCAAAGAAAAAGTGTCTATATTCTAAAAAAGACATTTTGCGATTTTGTTTCTACTGTTCCTCTTACGATAAATACCAGGATTGGAAAGTAACTCGTTATTTGTAACAAAGTTACAATTACAGTTACATTTTTTCGGTAACTGTAACTTAACTTAGTTACTTATTTTTAGTAACTTGTTAATAGTTACTTTAATAGTTTTAATAGTTTTAGTAACTTTTTAACAGTTACTTTAATAGTTACTTCGGAAACGTAAAATAAAATTAAAATTATATAGTAATTGTATATTAATTTAATAAGTTTATCAACGTATTTATGGAGCATGTGATTAAATTCTTTTACCTCTACAAGACTGTTATTAAATTTTTATTATGTTAAGATTATTATGTATAGATTTGAAATTTGTTAAGTGGATAGACTAATTAATGTGATAGATATTAATTATAAAATTGAATTCTTACATTTTAATAAAACTTAAAATGTAAGATTTTTGTATTTACAATAATAATTTACAATCATTTCAAGAAAGTAAGTTAAAAGTAACGACTCGTTACTTTTTGAGTAATTGTAACTGTACCGAGTTACTTTTCGTAGCCAGTAACTTGTACCTGTAACTAGTTACATTTTCAGCAAAGGGAACTGTAACTAGTTACTTTTAAAAAGTAACTTTCGCAACCCTAATAAATACATACGCAAAACACATGGCCAACATGATCCTTACACCATTTAGATTTGTATCCCATATTTATCAACTTCTATATTTATCAAATAATCACCGTTCTTTGTTTAGGATTCGTTAACATATGATATATATAACATATTATATCAATATTGATATGTTTAGAATATCAACAATCATTAGAAATAAGACTTTGATAGCATTAAACTAAATAAATTGTAATATCTTAGATTAATAAGAGACAGTTGTAGGATATAGTAACTAATTAACTAATTACTTACTTAATTAATTTTTTTCAGGAGGATAATGTTTTGCGATATATCGCATGCACTAAGCTTTTTCCTGTCCATACGTATATAGTAAATTTTTTATCATTGCATTGATCGATCCTGTATATCCCGTTTTTCTAAATTCTTAATAAATAATTCTCCATCCTCCTATTAAGTACGTTTTTTGCTTCAATATTAATGTTGCGAAAAATACTGCCTCGTAACATTAATATTGAGGTAAAAAAGATGCTTAAAGAAGAGATGGGGAATTATTTATTAATAATTTGAACAGGATATAGGATCGGTCAATGCGATGGTAAAAAATTGCACTATGTACATAAAGATAAAAAAAATCTGGCGCGTGTGATATATTGCAAGACATTATTAGCCTCTCAAAAGAAAAAATTAGTTATCCAAGATTATATCTTGCGACTGGCTTTTATTAGCCCAAGATATTACATTCGATTTTGCTTAATATATATCGTATCCGTGTAGGAAGACAGCTTAAATAAAAACGATATGAAATAAATTTATATATGTAAAAAATAATTTACTATTCGAATAACTAAAAGTTTCTGAAAAATTACACAGTGTTATATGAGCTTGCATGATGTAATTTAAACTTGCAAGCTTCGTTGATTCTCTCTCATTCCTCCTTTTTTTTTTCTTTAATTAATGAAGTCTTCCTGGATATGAAGTGGAAACTCAAGGAAGTTTAAAGATTAAAGTACCGAGACTGAAAATATCCTGCCGGAAGGCTGTGTAAACATTGATACATTTAATGCCGCGATTCTTACGGTGCGTCATACGTTACGCGAGAACATTATTCTCAGCGAAATGTAGATATTACGTCATAACGTCATTGCTGTGAACCGTATAATATACCTCGCCACAAATCTTGCTTGTCACCCGCGTAGTCTGTCTGTATTCCGGCTCGCCGGTGCAGGTGCATAATGCTTGCAAATGATTCTTGCAAACAATCGTGTCACACGTCGCACAAGATCCGTTTCATTGCGCGCGTTCCTTCTTAGTGCGTTACAAATGGATACAACGCAAGCGCAGGATACCGCGAAGGATGCGCGATAAGAGCTTACACAAATCACTGTTGATATATCTCGATTTGAGTATTCAAGACCACTAAGAAGCAAAGCAACTCATATTATAAACTAATTAACGTTACATCGTCGATGTTGATGAATATGTTGTCTCCTTACAGTCGCATCCGCGAACAAGTTACTTGATACAATAATTGAAGCGAGAAGATATTATCTTTCAATTAAAACAGCCAATATCGTTCTATTGCAAGGAAATAAGGAAAATAAGATGAGAACCGCTCGGTATAACGCACACACGCACGCACACATATCTATTTATACAGAGTATAAATAGCCAGAGTGTCTCAGACTTTCTCAGAGATAAATATACAGAGTGTCCTCCGCAAATATACAAAGTGTCCTCAGACTCTCCTCCGCAAATTTTTGTGGGAACATAGAACGGATTAAGATGACCATAAAATCCTATATCGTTTTGCGATATTCGCAATAATAGCCGGGATCTAAATATATCTGTAGCTCTAAAGGTAGCACTTGAATTAAGAGAGAGATAAGGCTAAATAAGAGCTAAATGCCAGATGTTCGTGCAAATAGAATAGGAGGATAATAATGTTACAAAGCACATATAGTAATATATTATTGGGAGTACAAAAAAGTCTCCGCCGTTTGACAAAAGATGGCCCCACCAGTAAGTTATGGTTGAAATTGTCAGATATAAAACGTCATATCGTCATATCATAAGGTTGGACATCTGGCAACACCATAACCTTGAAATATTAGCGATTTTGTATCAGCATCACATAATTTTTTTCGTGCGAAAATGTCGGGTTTTTAGCCGAATAAGCGTCATTTACGGGAACGTTTGATTTACTTGTTTAATTTGAAGAAATCTGCAGCTGAGACGCAACGATTGCTTGTAGAAACATATGGTGAGGTTGCTTTAAGTGAGAGGAGTTGTCGTGAGTGGTTTCAAAAGTTTAAGAACGGTGAGTTTGACCTCGAAGACAAAGAACATAGCGGAAGGCCGAAAGTGTACGAAGACGCGGAATTGGAAGCATTATTGGAGGAAGATTCATGCCAAACGCAAGAAGAACTTGCACTTACATTAGGAGTGACTCAACAAGCAATTTCACATCGTTTAAAATCGTTGGGAATGATTCAAAAGCAAGGAAATTGGGTTCCATATGAACTGAAGTCGAGAAACGTTGAACGCCGATTTTGCACATGTGAAATACTGCTTGCCAGGCATAAACGAAAGGGTTTTTTGCATCATATAATCACTGGTGATGAAAAATGGATCCACTACGATAACCCAAAGGAGAGGAAATCATAGGGACCACGTGGCCATGCTTCAACATCGACAGCCAAGCCGAATATTCATGGAAAAAAACTCATGTTGTGTATTTGGTGGGATCAGCTTGGTGTCGTGTATTATAAGTTGCTCAAACCGAACGAAACCATTACTGGGGCTCTCTACCGAACACAATTGATGAGATTGAGCCGAGCACTCAAGGCAAAACACGCCCACTACTACTCCAGACACGACAAAATTATTCTCCTGCATGATAATGCTCGTCCACATGTTGCGGCGCCGGTCAAAACCTACTTGGAAACACTCAATTGGGAAGTTTTACCCCACCCGCCGTATTCACCATACATTGCTCCCTCTGACTATCACTTGTTTCGATCGATGACGCACGGCCTGTCTGAGCAGCACTTCACATCATATGAAGATACCAAAAATTGGGTCGATTCGTGGATAGCCTCAAAAGATGAAGCGTTCTTCCGACGCGGTATCCGTATACTGCCAGAAAGATGGGAAAAAGTAGTGGCTAGCGATGGACAATACTTTGAATAAAACATAAGGTACCGTTCTTTCACAATAAATGCCCAATTTTTGATAAAAAACGGCGGAGACTTATTTATACTCCCAATACATATAGTCGTGTATTCTCACGCTTTGTTTTTATGGAAATATATTTCCTTTTTATATCAATAATTGTGTGTATTTAAGATATACTATAATATGTTAATATAAAATTAGATTTATAATATTTTATTTATTTGTTACTATTTGTGAGTGGTTGCAGAGTAAATATTTTAGACATTTCAATGAGCACTTTTGTTTTACTAACTTCTATCGCATTCAAGCAACTAATTATTTAGTTATATTATAAAATTCCTTAATATGCCAAATTTTCTTTGATATAAAAACAAAAAAATCAGTTGCACATACTAAGCTATATTTTCTATTAGTTGTGATACAGTATCTTTTCGCTGTGTTAATAAATCTGCCATGCTGTAATATCATACACACAAATTTTATTAGGTGCAATTACAAATCTTATGTATAACTCTATGACTTACAACAAATTGTAAGTCACAGAGTTTAATTAATTAATTACTGTAACGTACCAAATTGGCTGTCCAAATATTATGATTATAAATGTGCTAGGTTAACGAGAGTTTTAGTTGTGACAGTAATTCTCTTTACTTTCTGTTTACGAATGTGAGTAAGTATCGGTCCTTTTATAAGCAATTGCATACTTACATAATAACATTACAAATTTAAAAAAAATATAAAAATATAAAGAAAAAAAATAAAGAAAATAAAAAAACATAAAGAAAAAAAATAAAGAAAATAAAAAAACATACTTAGATTTACTAATCTAAAATATATATGAACCATCTCAACAAGCAAGCTTTCAATCTTTTGCTACTTTAAACGGTTAATGAATACATGTTTATTTGCATTTTTATTCTGGAGATTTCTTGGAATTCTATCAATCACGCGCATATACTTATGCAATATCCGATAATAATTTTATTTGTCAGTCAAGTTCGGGTAAAAATTCTACTTTAACTTATGGTATATCACCAGGACTCATTGAATCAAATTGTTTTTTGATCTTTCTAAGTTTTTTTTGTTTTAATTATTTATAGAGATTTGTAATTTATAACTTTTAAAGATCTGTCTTAAACATTTTTTACCTGCTAAAGATTTAAAAAATTTTTCTTTCATTACTTCTTTAAGACTTCTTCTATTCCCATTTCTTTAAGGTTTCTTAAAGATTTCCAAAAAAACACAAAAAGAAATATTTATTCTTCTAATAGAATAAATTAATCGATTTAATTTAATTAACGCCACGATATTGTATATCGATGGTTCAGATTTGAATTCAAATCTGAAATTTAATTATCAATATTCTTCATTCTTCAACTGTGTAATCCTGCTTATTATTATTCACATCACGAACATTTTACAGATCTTGACTTTCGGCGACAGTCCTTAAACTATTGCGAATCCTTGTTACGTCAAAATGTGGAAGTAATCACACACACACACACACACACACACACACAAATGTTATTCAAAGGTGCATCAAACGCTCATTCGATTTTGCGTTTACGCATTTAATTGAGGCAATTAATTTGTGGCTTTTCGTATACAAGCGGGAGCCATATTGCGCGTATGGAAGGCATCAAACGATTATATCACGCCTCAAGGAAGGCGCTCCCCTCCCCTCTCTCTGCCACGTGTACTCTTAATTTCGTCGGGCCTTTTTTCGCAGCTCCTTGAAGTAACCAGACACCGTCGTAAAAGGGCCGCGTTTGCCGACGCCCTAACGCCCCGGCACTTGCCGTCATCCCTTTGACAGTCTGCAACAACCCTTGTCGCGTTTCAGTGTCGAGATTCCAAAGGTATGCGAGAGTATCCTGCAGTGTCACGCAGTGTCCTGCAGTGCTACATTGTGTGTTCGGCCGTGCCGACAATCGACATTTGCGAAGGTGGTCGTATTACCGCAATCGAGCAGTCAAAGGACAAACGTTCAATGCGAGGGTCGACGCGACGACGATGATGTAGGGCGATGATGCGTTTCGTCCCACCTGCGTGATTCTCGCAAGTGGTCGGAAGGTTATCAGCAGCCGGTCGATAAACAACAATCCGATTCCCCAACTACACGCGAGAGATGCAAACATGGGAGACATTTGGAGAAACACGAGCGACTTCTGCGAGCGTAACGTACGATGACCTTGGAGAGACCTTGTCTTCACAACAACAGCCATGTTTTCACGGATCTAAAGAGGAAAAAAGAAAAAAAGAGAAATATGAGCGCGAGACACGATGAAGTCACTCGTATTTAACTGGCGCGTATAAATCAGCCCAAAGAATTAATCTCTACTCGTCCAGCGAGGGAAATAAAACGCATGCTGCTTGTCGCCCTTTCCCCTCCTTTCCTTCGTGATCCCGCGCGATTACAGCGAACGCCTGGCTCGACGCGAAATTGCACGCAGCATCCGCAACTGCGGGAAAGAAAGATTCAGACGGTAATACCGTCTGGCCGTAGTTGAGCAGACGGGGAGTCCCAGGGACAGAGACAGAGAGAAACGGCGAGAGGCAGCGAGAGACAGGGAAGTACCATCACGCACTTTCGCGTACACATAATTCACTTTCACGAGTTAGCCGTCGCTGTAAGCACGGGAGAATATTAACATATGGATGGGGTTGCGCGGTGTGAAGCGCTTATCACACAATGGGGCTACCCATTGTCATGCAGATTCCCCTTGGCTAATATAAAATGATCATCAGACACATTGGGGGAATCCCCTAATGCTTTAACACCCCCGGTCCGGCTGAGCTGTTGCGTTCGTTCGCAAGTGCAGCCATGCGAGTGGCATTTGCACGCGCATTACGGCTCTATGCGATACACCGGGGTTGGTTTGCGCCAAGCGATATCGCGGGCTGCATAATTATACAGCCGGTTTTGATAAACCGAGACAATCAAAATATTAGAGAAAAATAACAGGTCGGTTGTTACAGTGAAAATTACAAAGTTTGATCTCTCTCCCTCTCTATTCCTCTCTACCTTTCCCCCTCCCTCTCTCCCTCTCTATTCCTCTCTCCCTGCCCCCTCCCCCTCTCTCTTTCTCTCGCTCTCTTTCGCTCTCTCTCTCCCTCTCTCTCTCTCTCCCTCTTTCT
>NW_022639529.1:784639-815700 GCF_010583005.1 Odontomachus brunneus | reverse complement strand
TCTCTCTCTCTCTCTCTCTCTCTCTCTCTCTCTCCCTCTCTCTCTCTCTCTCTTTCTTTCTTTCTTTCTTTCTCGTTCTCCCGTGTCTTTTCTTCTTTGAAAAATGTGAATATCCTTTATCCATTGCGTTCTATTACTTGCTAAGTGAGTATATTAGTTTTATCTTTTTCTTAATATTAATTTATTCCGTCATTAAGTAAGGTGGGGTCTCACAGATCCCAAAGATTTTAAATTGACTATAACTTTTTAACAACGCGTGCGAGTAGTATTTCTGGGTAATAAAAATTTAATTTTGTGGATCTGCGTTTTTATTCTGTAAAATTACAGGACTTAAACAATACGTAATCTAATATTGATTAAAAAGATGTCGATTTCTATAATACACTGTAATATTTGGTGGGGTCTGTGGGGCCCTATCTTACCACTTTTGTTACACTTTCTCACCTCACCAATGCCGGGTTAATATTAATTTGTTCTGTTTATTAAAAATAATGTCATGTGAAATAGTCATTTTACCTCTTCCTGTTGAAAACCCAGACTATGCTTAATGTACTTTTGGTCAGTTTTTATGTCAAATTTTATTCCACATGAACATTTTTTATATATATTTTATCGTGTGATTTAATCGGATAGTAAATTAAAATCGAGAATACTCATATGAAAAAGTCGAAATTACAATAGAAATTTTCTCTGAAATTACAATTTCAGAGTTAAGAATAGAAATTCTCTCTGAAATTACAATTTCAGAGTTTAAGAAAGGTAGAAAAAATGCACGTTTTTCACACATCAAATTATTGGAAATTAAATGGCTGACAAAAGTGTGTTTTTTAGCTAATTCTGGGTAGAATGTACTTGAATAAAATTCTAATCTGAACCTTGGTTAAAAGAAATATATGATAACAAAAATTAAAAAGCTATGCTATAAATGATGACTTTTCTCCCCTTGACATTTTCATATTGGAGTATTTTCTACTATAAATAATCTCTAAAATTAATTTATATAGTGCTTTTACTGTTCAATTGTACAAAATTTTATATATTGACACATTATAATAAAATATAATATTTCCTTTACTTTTCAAAATCATAAATTTCATTTTATTTTCAGAAATTTCATTTTTGAGTTATTCGCGTGTGAAATGTTAAATTTATCACGAAAATTTAATCAATTAGAGAGTTAGTTAATGTTTTATATCACTTATATATTAAGAGAAGTTGACGCCGTGAGACAATATGCAAGTAAGTGTACGCTATGAGCTTCTGTTAATGTAACTTTTGTAATGCAGTCTTATCATAAATTCAGCTCTAACCACCCGTGGGAATGAAGTGTAAGTTCATACAGCTTACTTATATGAGTTTCCCTACGTGTCTCCAAAACTTCCCCGATCTATCTGCAAAACAAGCCGTGTAAAGAGAAACACACGTCTTACTATTAATTACGCATACGAATCAATTCAGGAGATAATTCCCGTAAGAATAGAAATATACACACGATATTGTCGTCAAACTATCAGTTTTGTTTGCGCAAAGTTCCGTTTTATTATCGAGGTAACAGTCCGAATTATCGAGAAATGTTCTCGTGGAATTTCAGCTTTAACTATCGTAATTAGATTTGTAATTCAGCAAATATCAAGAGCTAATGGAGGCAACTATGAAATGGAGTTCCACGGGTGTCAATGATGATGTGAAATGATGTAAAATATGAAAACTAAAATTCTTAATGATTGATCGGTGAAATTCCAATTAATTTACGGTCTTTCTGTCGTTCAATTTTTAGATACTCTATATTAATTCTGTACTTGTGATAAAATTCAACGTTTTCTCAATACAAGATGTGAAATATCTTGTAAACTATTCACTTTTCGATTCATCTGAATACTTTCGCACGTAGAACGAAGAGAAAAATCGATCGGTAATATCAATCTTTGCATTAATGCGTCAATAAATCTGCAAAATGTACCAAATTTTGTTTAAATTTTTTGTATGTTTTTTTACAATAGACTTTTGTCATGATTTTGCATACAAATTATGGTAAGGTTATTGAAAAGTATATATTTTTGGAGATATATCATGTTATGCTGAAAAGTATCGAGACAAAATATAGAATATCTCGGAAAGTATTCATTTTTCGATGATTTTATTCCAGTATTTTTATTCCAGTATTTTTGTAGAATGGCCAGAGGAATTTACTTATATTTAAAAAACTGTACAATCTCATTAAAAGAATTAGAGTTGACCTTGACCGGGTTTCTCAAGAACATTATAAGATAAAAAAATATTGCTGTTTTTTTCCTTCGATATCGTATAACTTTTGTTAGAAACACTTTTTCTGAAAATGCATTTTTTTCAAGATATTATGTCTAAGATAAAATAGATCAACCTGTATATATACCTACACAATTGTTCAGATGTCGAAAAACAGGAAATCTTATATAACTTTTAAATCGGCCCGAAAGCAGCCGTTCAAGCCAATCAAGCTTCGTTACATGCTACACTTTGGAAAAAGTCACTCAAATATTTCACGGTAAAATTTAGCATCATACACTGAGAGAAAAGACTGGTAACTATAACAAACTGCATTTAGTTACAGAAATTCGTTGGATCCTTAGTAACTAATACTAAATATGATAATAATTGCCAAATATTTAATAGATCGGGAGTATGACGTAATTGCATTCACAGTAACATCAATTAAATAATTTAGTAATAGTTATTTAATGTTAAATATTTAATATGAAATATATTACAGTTATGAACAGATATTTGATAATTGTTATGAAATTGTTATATCCCATGTAATAAAAAATTCAGTAGGTACGAGTTCTATTTTGTTATCAGTATAATTATGTTTTGTTGCAGCACAACGAAAAATTCATTCATTTGCAGCTATTACATCGTTTCAATATCAATTATTACAGATGGTTGGTTGAACCTACCAAAAATTTTGTAACTATTACAAAATCGCTTATTTTGCTCAACTATTCAATAAGTTTTATTTACCAAATATATTCTGGTATCATATAAATTTTACTTCTGTCAAATAAATAATTTATTTTACAGAACTAAATTAATTAATAAGTATTGCCATAGCTTTGGCCCGCTATATTTACGTCTACCATTTAGTAATAGTAACCAAATTTTGATAATATTTACTAAATTCTTCCCTCAGTGTACAGACTCAAAACACTGGTAACCCGCATTTGGCTCATATTTAGATTTTCTTCTTGATTTCTACAAATTCAGTCAGCAAATATTTTCTATTCCAGCAACAAGAATTGTTTCTGCTCTAAAAACGAATAATTCGCAGAATTGATAATGCCAACTAAGTTTCTTCGCTTTTTATATGTAGCAGCAACAACGGTTGGCTACAATAGCAAAATTATTTTTCTCCGACAGCGAGGACCGAAGTTATTTTCATTTCATTTGATTTCTATGCGCAGAGACTTTTCGTGGTGTCGCGACGGATCCCCGAAATATCCGAAATATGCCAGTCGCGTCACTTTACAATGTGGCGCTTGAATTCGATTTGTCTCGAGCCGAGCAATCGTTTCTCTCCTGACGAAGAGACGTTAATTTAATCGGTATTCTGAAACGAGAGCAGTTGCATGACGACGGGAAAGGGTGCGCAAAAAGAAGGGCCGGCGAGGATGAGAGACACTCGAATCTGCAAAGGAAATTAACAGTGTTTTCCTCCTGCTCGCTTCTTCAAGGATCAGTCATCATCGAATAGACTCGCTCCGACATAGCAGTGGAACATTCCGCTTTGGAACTTCGCGTCCTGTCTTCGTTACTTCGCTCACGAGATCGAGAAGGAAGCGCTTTTATGCGTCCGAAAAATGTTGATCACGCCTCGTGCAGTGCAACGTTTTAAAATTTCAATCTCTAATATCGCACCCCTTCTATTACAATCGCCGCGTTATTTTGTCGTAAGATTCAGACTTTATTAAATTCATCGAGCATTCCTTGCGGACTTATTAAGTGCGCTGCTTATTAGAGAATCCCGGTATAAAAATTAAAAATACTTACAAAAGGAGCATCTCTGTCGCAGGAAGATCGTTATTACATCGCAACCGATAATTCAACGGCGGATGTTATTAATGTTTAATTCACAGGAGTGATTTTCTCTCGCGCACGCTGGTTAAGGTTTCAAATAACGGTTATTATTTGAAAAGAAGCGATCGCAGAGATGTGATTTTACCCTCTCTAATTACCAATGCCACCTTCAAACCAATTATTTCGTCAAAACGCGGCGACGTTGCTTCTTTTTTGGTTTTTGCCCCCTCCGTATAATTAGTTGGCTGCGTGAAGAAACGATGGACCGTACGCTAAATCCAACGGTTGGCGCCATCCCGTCTCGTTGAATGCGCCGACGGCCGGATAACGGCAAAAATATGCAGGAGCGTATGCACGCTGTGACAACACGCGACATTATACTTTTATGGCAGGTCGTGATTATGTATCAACCGGACAGATTTATACGTTATGTATGGCATTATCGATTTTCTCACGCCGCGGAATGTTCCGCGCTGAGCCCTGTGGGAAATATGCAGCACCGAAGTTAAATAGCATGCGGGGCAATAGGCGTTAATCCAGACTAGCGACAGCCGATATATGTGTAAATAATATGTACATTGGAAATATTTTTAAAAAATTACCGCAATTTCGCTCATGTAAATATCGCAATGGAACCGTCACGGTTTCCCGTTTTATTACAGCTTTTCAGCAGTTTTACGCGCGCGAGCGTTACAAAAAGCGTACGTATATGAAAACGCTTTTAAAGATGATGATCTCGCTCGATACAAATGTGGAATTACATCGAAAATTTCCCAACTGAATATCTCACTTTTGCGCTCATGTAAAATCGAATATCCGTTTTTCATATACGCAGATTAATAAAAAAATGTGCATGTCACGCCTGCTTGAAATGCCTTTGTACTTTTGCAAAGCTATTATTTCGTTTAGAGAGTAAAATTCACCGAGAAGAAAAATTTGCTATTGCGGCCAGAAACTTCATTATGCAGTTTACCAGAACTGTAGCCGTAATATATGAACAACCAGTTTGCCGTATTACAGTAACTAAGTCTCTCGGAGATACGTACAATTAGTAATTCTATCTAATAAAGTTTAATATTACGGCACACAGCACATTTGTCGGAGGAAGAGAAGCAGAAGAGTACAACAAAGAAGATTTTCTATTGAAAATCTAATAGAAAATATAGAGATTGAGATTTTCAACAAAATATATTTCTTGAAACATGATTCTTGTATCATTGCACACATATCAAAGAGATTTTAATATATTAACAGATTTTAATATAATAAATAATTAGTTGCTCCGGCTATAGAAGGCTTGTTTTTCGTACAAATAGTTTGTTTATAATAGTTTCCAAATTTCTTTGTTAAACAAGCAAACTGCTTCAAACACGGATCTCTTGTCGATGAGTTCTAACTGCTTTACATATTACGCCTTTTATTTATATATATGTACTTTTAATTATCTATATATCTTATAATGAGGATAATGTTAGGCAATTTTCCAACAATATTACAAAAGATAAACAATTAAAACATCAAATTAAGATGTCTCAGCTAATGAGTGTGCGGGAAGCGGCAAAAAAATCTTGTAAAATTAATTCTTTTACATTCTATAGATAATTAAGTTTACAATATTCACATGGTATTATTTTATAGGATCTTTTTAATAAATATATGATAATTTAATCAATTACAAATATATTTAAATATACTATTTATTTGGTTCCATTCATTTCCTAAACATTACTGTCTCTTTCATTATTCTTTTTGTCATTATTTCCACGTGTATAGTAAAGCATTATATAAAAATATAGTTACATGTACTAATATCTGTTATACTATAATTGCATTAATAATATAAACTAGTCAATTTCTCTTATCATTTCATATATAATAATTTACTATATTTATATATAAGGTTATTATAATTTATAGAAAACAATTTACACAGTTTGGCTACATGCTTGGTTACATCACAAGATTATGCTTATTGTAATCATTATCAACATTACGATAACACTATAAAAATGATATATCTATGATAACTATAACTTTTTTATTTGTTATTATATTCAAATATTATAGATTTTTCTTTCAATGTAATGAAAGTTGCAATTACAAGGAAAACAAAATAAGAATATGTGTGAGCGCGAAGTTAACTTTCTCTGTGTCGAAAATCCTCTTTCATAGCTATGTATTTTACCTTTCGTACCGATACCAATACATAACGTTGATGAAAATGACCCCCATTCTCAGAAATTTATCACAGAATTCAAATAGTGCGAGCGCAGAGTCGCGGTAGTATCGATAAAAATTCACCCGAATAGAACGTACGATTCTGTGTACCATAATGATCATAGACCGGCACTTTACGCTACAGTATATAGGCGGGTTCTATGCGAGATACCGCGATACGAAACGGACAGTGGCTAATAAATCATTTTCGCTTTGCAGTTATCGCTGCAGCGCTCTCTCCTCCTCCTTCTCCTCCTCCTCATCCTCTTCTCGAGGGAACGGCCGAACGGACCTTGTTCGATTCTCGTCGAGAAATAATGCTAAAAGTTCATTCATTACCATCAAGCGAGATAAGAGCAACGAGTTATAGACTTCTGATAGTATACCCCGGAGGAGATTCAAGTGGTCCGGACTCATTTCCATTCGATATAAATCCCGGAATCGTAATTAGGTCGATAAGGTGCTGGTTTACATCTGGATCCGAGATCGCGCCCCGCGATCGTCGAAACTCGCCTGTCGCTCTTAAGGGGACTAGAACGGTTTGAAATCTTAAAAAAATCGATTTTTTAACAATTGTTTAGTATAATTCTTTAAGGACATCTTGGGGCAAAAAGAACCTCAATATTCACAAAATTGAGTTCAGGAGAGCATAAAATGTGAAGCGGCGCGCGGCCTACGGAGCGCACGCAATCATATAATGTAAGAAACGTAGATATTGTTTATTTAAAACAAACTGATAAACAGTAATAACGGTTCAAAAACTTATAAATAATAATATCGGAAATAGGCGTGTGAAGGTCACTGCTAACAAATATAAGAATAATAACAAAGGAGACGAGAACAGTCGGTCGGTCGGTAGTCGGTTGTTTATTTTTCAAAACAGTATTTTCCCCTTATTTTGCCACGATTACACAAGAACAGCTAAAGATATCAACTTGATCTTTTTTTTTAATTAAAGATAAAGACGTACTGCACAGATTGAACTGAAGTTTGCGTATGAAAATTAATTTTTTAATACCGTTTTAACAATAAATAACTGGAATTTTTAGACATTTTTAGTTTCTTATTCGCTATTTCTCTCATTTTTGAGATTTTTAGTTCCATTTCGGTTCAATCTATAGAAAGAAATCTCACTTACAAAATGACGCTTGGCGCATTAAAAAATTCCAACTCATTTTCCCGGAATCGTGGCAAAACCGCAAAAACAACGTTTTTTTAATTTAACAATATATCACTCAATTATTAATATTTTTTAATTTAACAATTATTAATATTTTTTAATTTAACAATATATCACTCAATTATTAATATTTTTTGAACTTCTACCGCTTATTGTATTCCTAAAAGTATGTATAAAAACTAAAAAAAAAACAAACTTTGTGTACGTTTATTCGTTCGTCGACAATCGTCATTCGAATTTCACTCAATTTTCGGAAGATGAAACCGTTCTAGTCTCCTTAAGAGAGCGTCGTGATACCCTTTATTATCAGGTTTAATCGCGTGTATTATTTGACATCAAACTAATCGTGAAGAGAGGCGCTATAGAGAGATTAATCGATATTATATACAATATAACGCACACTACGATACACAAATTACATATAGTCCATCAAATGTACACACGCGTTTCTCCATATCATTGAATTACCTGTATTCACTTGTTTGTTTACTGATAAATATCATGAAAATTGATTTTGCACCATGTGCAAACCTGACACACGTGAGAATGTAATTACATAAGTATCCGTTGTACGATATCAGAAGGGGCTAATTAACGACACTGTTAACATCCACGTCGTTGCTTCGTTAGTGCACGATGTTAATTAGAACATCGTCCATCCTACTCTCCTCCTCTCCAATGTTGTTACAACACAGTATGGTGAATCTAATTTTTTAATTTTTATCAGAGATCGAAACAGCGCGTGCGCGTGTAAATTTAATCTTGGACTACATATAAATTTAATCTTGAATTAATTAGTGATTGCTAGATTTTAATCCGAAATATTAATCTACTAGCATACTCACTTACTTACTAGTTCACAGTAATCTTTAATAATTTTTTTAAAGTTATCCTAATACTTTAAACATGAATACTCAATATTATTAATATTCGATCACTCTCATCATTCACAATGTTTTATAAGCGGTCGGCCATGAAATACATGATAAAGTTTACAAGTCAATGTACTTCATATTATAATTACGAGATATTTGAAAAATGATGACTTTCTTTGGACTACATATAAAAATTCCTAAAATCTCGGAATGAGGAGAAATGTCAAGTTATTAAAATTAGACACGAATAACCTCGCCTATTCATTGTAAGGATTTCAATAGTTTCTTATATATTACAGCGTTTAATATTGCAGTTTCATCGTTTACTTTACAACATTGCACTCTTTTTGTAGAGAGAGCTCCGTAAGATAAAAGTAAACTATCAGAGAAAGGAGGTATTAATTAATAAAGTAAATGTCACAGTTAATAACAATGTCCTAGTTAGTGAGACTTCGAAATTATTTTATATTACAAAATCTCAGTTTAACTTCTTTATATCTCAATAATATTTTAAAATATTCTGCTGGTCATTTATTATTTTTTGTAATAGTCTTATCGCAAAGTCTATCATTTTTCAAATATCTCGTAATTATAATATGAAGTACATTGACTTGTAAACTTTATCATGTATTTCATGGCCGATCGCTTATAAAACATTGTGAATGATGAGAGTGATCGAATATTAATAATATTGAGTATTCATGTTTAAAGTATTAGGATAACTTTAAAAAAATTATTAAAGATTACTGTGAACTAGTAAGTAAGTGAGTATGCTAGTAAATTAATATTTCGGATTAAAATCTAGCAATCACTAATTAATTCAAGAATACTATATATATTATTAAAAAAATTAAATCATTAAAATTAGGTTATTAAAATTAGATCATTAAAAACATTAAAATGTACATAATTTTTTAATTGTTTTCTGAACAAGAATCTACGAAAAAACTATTTTGTTTAAAAAAGTTAATTTTTATAATTTTTCTTAAAAAAATAGAAATCTAGGATTTTATATTTAAGATCATAACATTTAATTAAAAGAAAATAACTTATTATGGTATTTTGGAAAAAGTCGAATTATTTCGGCATGTAAAATTATATACTCTGTGTAAAAAATAAAATTAAATAATAAAAAAAAATTTTTTACACATTATATAAAAGTATGAAAAGAAACAAGAAATACAAAAAACACAAAAAATATGAAAAAAAACACTCATTCACATAAACTTTGTTAATTATTTCCATATTTGTTCAATTTAACAGTCTCGTGAAAAAATACTATATTCAAAAATATTACATTAGTTAAATATATTAAAATAAATTGAAACATTGAAATATATTATATAAAGAAAAATAATTATTCACATATTTATCTAAAGTATACGTTTGTTATAGAATAAAGGAGTCATTCGTGTTCAGGATTGATATGTTTTCGCTGCTATTCAAACAATAACTGATGAATTTTCTTGCTACTGAATCTCCAATGTCTTTTGCTATGTTAACTTTCTTTGGACTACATATAAAAATTCCTAAAATCTCGGAATGAGGAGAGATGTCAAGTTATTAAAATTAGACACGAATAACCTCGCCTATTCATTGTAAGGATTAAACATGACAACGTTTAATGCGATAATAATCGCGTCTGTGCGCAATTATAATTACTCAAAATTATTGGTTAATAGCCTTTCTTTCTATTTAGTTAATTAGTTACTATTTGGATTGTAAATTCCTTGAGAACATTCTCCTTTATTTTATTAACTGATTAATATCAACAAATAGATAGAAAAACGGATCTAATAAAAGTTATATCAATTTTTCAATAATTTTAACTTGACGAAAAAATGCATCGAACATGAACAGCTTCTCCATCCACTATTAAGGTATTGTTATATGTTTATTATAAAGGTTAGCTAATTAATAAAAAAAAGAGAAAGTTCTCGAGAGATCTACAATTAAAATGTAAACCAAAGGCAAATAACTAGCAATTTTGCAATAATAATCACTTACTGATTATTATCACGCAAAACATTATTATGTTTAACATGAATTGACTAAACAAATCACTTAATGTAAATTAATTATATCCTTCGAAATTGATAATTTCATGATGTCACACGAGTTTTATTTAATCATAACTATAAGGGAGGTCGGGGCTAGATGCCCTATATTTTAGAATTTTGAAGTTATAAGTTCACAACTAATTGTTATGATCGACTGTACAAACATGATAAAGGAAACTTTTTTCTATGCATTAATATCGACCACTATCCTGTTAACCGTATATTTCGTTTTGTAATAACTAAAATACAAACATGTAGCAACAGAGCCATCTTACTGTGATAACGATTCAGTTGCCCAGTAATGCAGGAAAAAAGGCAATGTATAAAATATATATCATGATTAGTAGTTTCAAAGTCTCTCCGCGAGAGATCTCCACAACCTTCCAGCTGACCCTTAATTATAAGCCTTTACCTCATCCGCCTATATGCTCTATTTTAATAATTTTATAGATAAAAATTGCATTTATTACCAGAAACAGCATATCATATACTTACAAGACATTTCATTCTAGCTAGTAATACATCGTTTCATTTTATTCAGTCACTATGAAGAATATTAATGGGAAATTTACTTTACTATTTACTAAGTCAGTTTTTTCTATTTTTTAACTCTAATATAATTTTGATTTTAATATAACTCAGGGAAAAGTATTTGTTTTTTAAAAGAACTATTTCGTAATTTTATTACTATTTCTTTCAATAAATACTAAAAAAGTACATAAACAATATATAACAACATATATAAGATTATATAGCATTGGTGTCTTTATACGAATGTTTGTTTTTTCTTGTATTTTATATTATATTATTCATATATTTTTCTATAAACAAATATATATTATAAATTATTAAGTTTGTATTTATATACACAAATTCTATTTTTTATAGTCCATTAAGCCGCTAAAAAAGAAATATTTAAAAACTTGCCATTTTTGGAATCTTGTAATTTTGTTGATAATAATTGAAATTTTAAGCGCCAATTTTTTCTTGATAGTTTGAAACATATCTTTTTAAAATCAAGAAGCTTAATTTGTTTATTTCTATTAGCAAAAAGTTATATATTTTTCACACAACTACAATAAAATAACGTTTACTTTTATCAAAAAGTAATTAATATTTTTTAACGTATATGTTTTTCGTTTAGTTATTATAATTAGTTATTATAATTCCAGACCATTTTTTAGTTATAGTTTTCGATCGATAAAAAAATAATCAAAACAGTAATTTTCAGGAGCATTATGATAGAAAGACTATCAGACACTGGTGTGATAACAACGTATACGGGAAATAAGTGTGTGTAGCTAGGATTCACGCTATCGACTGCAGCCTCCCTCAAAACGGTTCCACTATCGCTCGCAGTTATCACGACCGTAAATCGCGACGTATCCAATGATCGGCAAAAATGTGCTGAGAAGCGGCAGTCGATCCTGATCTGTCTGAGAATCATTACGCGAACAATGCAACCGACCGGTCGCGTATCGCCGTATCGCAAATACGACTATATCGCGATTTCACACTTTATCGGCGCGAAACGCGCGATTCCGTTTGCTTTTATTTAACCACCCACGGCGGCTCGTTCCGACGAATCTCACATCGCGAAGATAATCTCGCGGCGACCGTCATCAGCGCGCGCGCTTTCCTTTTCAACGCGTGCGAGTCGCCGCGCAAACGGCGCGTAGCCGCGAATAGCGTTTTATAGTCGGAGTGTTTACTCGCCGCAATGACCCGGCAGGGATCTTTGAAGTGTTCGAGAGAACGAAAAAGGCGACGAGAGGCGAGACTGAAAGCGAAACGAGGAGTGCGCCGGGCGACGACGCGGCAGCGATCGGTGAGAAGAGAAAGAGGATGAGGGGAATATAGAGAACGGCAGAGAGAGAAAGCACGCAGAGAGAAAGCACGCAGAGCGAGAAGGAAGAAAGATAGTGAGAGACCAAAGATGAGAAATGCGAGGAGACAGATAAGACAAACCCTCCATTTTGCGTGCGCATATCCAGAGGAACATCCTAGATCCGGAGTTCAGGAATTGCCTGAGGCTGGGGCCGACGGTGCCGCCGTCGCCGTCGCCGACGCTAGCTAGCTCGTTCCAGCAATAAGCGCGAAACTCAAGGAAAAAGGAAGTATTAGACTGCGAGAAACTCGACTGGTAAGAGGGCGAGGGGGGAAGCAGGTTGGGGTGAGATGGGGGAGGGAGAACGTGCATACTGTCGGAGGTTGGTAGTTGCTACGTGAACGCGTCCCGTCTATTCTTCCGATGATGAGGGAGAACAGAGAGGTAGATAGGTAGATAGGTACGTAGGTAGGTCGGCTGGGTGTGTGGGTAGGTAGGTATCTATACGTTGGTACGTGTTTCGTGAAGAGAAACGTCACCCGCTCTCGGAAGGAAGGAAGGTAGGAAGGAACGTACGGCGGTCGTTCGGGAATTCCTAACAACGCCGAGTTTGGATGGGAAACGAACATAAGAAGTTCTTGTACTCGCCAAGTTTCCGTATATTACCGCAACGTCGCGCCGCGCTGTGCCGCGCTACGCCGGCGTTTGGCCTCTTAACCGCGCATTTTGTCCCGCAGGATAAGCGCCACGCGACGTCGCCGACGAGACCGCCGCCGTAGGACGAAAAAGAGCGTCGAGAATGCAAGGCGACTGGCTGGCTCGTTAAGTGGCAAGTGCATCGAGCCCGAGTGTACTAGCAATTAATTTTTGACGAACGATAACGCGTACACGAGAGAAGGTTAAAGTCGTGGGAAGTTCGCGGCGAGGGGCAACCGCGTATCGGGAAAATAACCGTGAGAGCTTGATCGGGCCAAGTTGGTCGTGAGCCGGTTCGGAAGTTAAGAGCGACACGAATACTTAATTGCCAGTCGGTCTTGGTGCGAGCGAGCGAGCGCGCGACGCGTAAATTATCGTAATTATCTAATTACAATCAGCGAAACTCGCCATTTTCCCGGTTTCCCGTATCGATAATCCTCGACTCGACCAAATCGACGACCGTCCACCGCCAAGCGATTCCGTATTCTTCAAGCCCGCACTGTCTTTCACCGATTTTCCACTCTCGCTCGCGGATCCATTGGACGCACCAGGTACTATCCTTTCTCTCCCAGTTTCTCCTTCTCTCGTTCCCTCTCTCTTTCTGTCTCTGTCTTTTTCTCGCTCTCTCTCTCTCTCTCTCTCTCATTGGCTCCGCCGGTCTCCTCTTTCCCTTCTCATCTGATTCTGACAACTCCTTTTACTCTCCCATTTCTCCCGGCTGATAGCTCCTACGCCCAGGTGGACATGATTTTCAGCTCCCCCTCGGCTATACACGAGCGCACCGACGGCATGCCGATTCCGTTCATAAAAAATTCCCTCTTTCTCGTGTCTACCTTTCATCTCCGCTCGGAATCTCTCTCGGATTACCGCGCACAGTGCATCTGCCTCCCAGCGTCGTGGAAATATACTTTAATTTACTGGCTGTCAAAGCATGCCAGCTCCTACGGTGCTCTCTTATCAGCAGCCACCCCCACGGGCGCTACCCTCTTAGCCCGGCGCTTCGCCGCTGTCGCGCAGTCTTTTCCCCGACGAATTTTCTGCATTTTCCCCCGAAAGTACCGCCGCTCGTCTAGCGCGACTATAGATCCTCCCACGAGGCTCACCTCTCCCTCTATCTCTCTCGCTCTTTCCGCGCTCTCGCGAGTAGAGACGCCTAGCTAGCGTCTAACCCGAGACCCGAGACTGCCACGGTAATCTATTTACGTCAAGGATATTAAGCCGGCTATATCGCCGGGGACTAGCCCCGATCCTCCTCGGTTTAACGACGCCACTAGATTTAATTCTTGAGCGTAACGATTGGTCGGTGCATCACGAGCCGCGATAAAACCACGCGGTCCCCGACGTGACTCGCGATCCACTTTTAAACGCGACGATTCGATAAAATTTAATTTATATAGCATTTGTGAGATTTGTACTTGTACGATTGCGAATTTGTAAAATCCTCAGCGAGGAGGGAAGAAGATGCGTAATCGCGTTGATACACGATAAATCGTATCGTGCCACGTGTTTGAGTTTTATTTGTTAATGAATAGATTGCATCACGATCTAATTTCTCCCTTAAAGGGAGAAATTACAAGAGAGAAATTGCTCTTCTACAGTGGTCGTAACGTCGGTCGCAACGACGATCGCAAACTCAATACAACAATTGGATCAACTTCAATAGTTGCGACTGCAACACATATCTGGCGTTGCGAATCAATCAGAAGCTCATCAGAAACGTCAATAGTATAGTCCTTACGCGTCAGTGGTTGTGAACAATGATCATTTCATCATGTGATCCAATTTATGGATATACGATGTTTGCAACAAAGTTTGTTTCCCTACGAATGCGACCAACACACATTGTGACTATTGCAGAAAAACCATTCTACAATAGTCGCAATATCGATCACAATCAGTCGCAACTATAGATTTATAAAATAGACTGTGTATGCTTACGGGGTGACTGATGAAAAGATTGAAGGACAGAGATGTACACACACTAAGAGTAAACTAGAACTTACTCTGTCAAGTACTGTAGGAAAGAGTGATGTGAAAAAACAAAAGAGAATAAAACATAGTAAAAGAAAGAGAGGATGCATTAATCATGTGATTGCTTCTTCTCTTTCATTTTCCTTACCAACTAAACAATTAGATAAGAAAAATATCTTACTCTCTATTGTCCCCTCTAACTCTTATTCTGACTTCATCTCTTCTACAACAATCCGTGTTATATAGTATATAGTATATTCTATATACTATATGTATATAGTATATTCTATATGTTTATAGTCGCAATGCTCGTCGCAGCGAGAATCGTAAACTCATGGCATGTAGTGGAAATTGGATTTAGTTATCACACTTCTTATATACTTATTAAAAAAGGATGTAATGTTTTTTTTAATATTGTGTACATTTTTATATATTATATAAGTACAACTTTTAGTGTTGAGAAGATAGAAGATAAGAAAACAGATATTATCCTTATACAAAATGGCCCACATAACTCTTTACAACTCAATATTTCAGAAAAGAATTATGAAATATCTAAAAGTGTTTTCAACACAAAAGTAGTAGGATATCGAGGGGGAAAAAGATAGTAACTTTGTTTGACTTTGGAATAATTTTAAAAAGCCTTGTCAAGATCAACTTTAATTTTTTAAATGGAATCATATGGTTTTTCGAACATACATAGATTTCTCTTTTCATTCTGCGTAAAAAATACTGAGATAAGGCCATCGAAAAGTGAGTACTTTCCGAGATATTTTACATTTACTCTATTGCTTTTCAATACAAAATATAAAATATCTCGTAAACTATTCACTTTTCAACCATCTTATCTTAATATTCTTTTGTATGTAGAATGATAAGAGAAATTTATTAGTAATACTAATCTTTGCACACTGATGTATCAATAAATCTGTGAAATGTTTGGAATTTCATTTAAAGTTTCTGTTTTTTTACAACAATCGATTTTACCGGTAATTCTACGTATAAAAGTATTGAGATAAAATGATCGTAAAGTGAATATCTTACGAGATATTTCATATTTTGTTTTGAAAAGTAACAAGATTAAATGTAAAATATTTTGGTATTCATTTTCCATGATTTTATCCTAGTACTTTTATGCAGAATAATCAAAGGAATCAAGGAATTCAGAGACTGAAAAACTATGTGATTCCATTCATGACTCTCATTCATCATGCAAATTGTTTATCTCTATGTGTTCACACACGAGCGGTTGGGTCTATGGAGCTCTATCTCTTTTTTACATCTTTGTCGGCGAAAACTGATGTATTAATTAGAGTGTTGAGGTGTGAAATTTGCGTCTCGAACACAACAACACTAGCTTCGATGAAATGCATGGATTATATTTAACTTTATAATACTTATTGCAAAGGACCACATCCAATGGTCGAAACGTATATTTTGTATTTATAAATTTTTTATTAAACACGTAACTTCCGTAACTTGGCTCTTTATATCCGTATTATTCATTTGATAGACTATATGATTCCATTTAAAAAATTAAATTTGACTACAAAGCTTATTACAGTCATTCCAAGGACAAATAAATATTACTATTTTTTTCCTCGATATCCTACAACTTTTGTTGAAATTACTTATTCATAACTTTATTAATTTTTTAGATATCGAGCAGTAAAGAATTATGTGGACTATTCAATATATATATATTTATTTATTTATTTATTTATCGAGTTGTAAAGAATTATGTGTGTGTTCTGTATTCTATATATTTATTTTAAAGTTATTATATTGTAAATAAAATCGTACAAATATAACTATTTATCTCATACTCAGGATTGATTGTCACATGTCTTTTATATAAAGAAAATAAGCCAAATTCTCAAAATAAGTCAAATTTTAAGATTTTAAGTGTTTTTTTTTATTAAAGAGATAGTAACATCTTATAATTAGATAATATAATTTAATTAATTATAATATAACATATTCTCTCTTTCCTTTCCTCTTCCATAAATATTTTCTAATAGCTTTTTAAAATAAATATATAGTACTATGTTTATTTTATATTTTTATAGTATTTAAAGTAAATAAACATGCTAAACAATAATAATTTTTATATAATAGTAAAAGTAAACTAATATATAATTGTTCAAAATAAAAGTCATAATAATAAAATTAGAATTCTTGCTCTACATTTTTCATAAATTAAACTAAGAAAATAAATAATATATAATAGCATAAATTAAACAATCATTGAATTAAGAAAATAATAATATTCTCATAATAACTTTGAACGTGATAATAACTTTGAGCTATAGAACTTGATGCAGACTCACTATTATGACATTTATAACATAATACATCATTGCGTATGCTTCCACGCTTTTGCATAAGTCACGTCAGAGCTACGTGACAGATTCCATCGCGTGACAACTAATTCCACTTAATTTCAGTCAACTTAACCTGTACAATCATTTAGAATAGAAAAGATTATAATAGAAGTGTTTATAAACTATATTGCAATAACTGTTAACTAAACACAAGAAAAATTCGCTAAACCTATAACATTCTCTAATAACTAAAGAGAAATTGCGATCAATAATATCAAAACGGAATAAAAGTAAAGACAAGACAGAATTTACTCATTGAGTTTAATATGTTTAATTTTGAAAAAATACTTGTAAATACAATATATGGAATGTTTTTTTCATAAACCATTTCGTAGACATAACGAATATGATACAAGTAATCTATATCTATAGAGAAGAATCCATTTATTACGTAGCCATTTACGTAAGTTTTATGATAATTGATTTGCGCTTATATTTTTGAAAATTTTGCGTATTCGTGAGTTCCTTTGCGCAGCTATAATCATATCACAAAATAGCTGCGCAATGACACTTACGTATACGCAAAAATTTCAAGAATGCGGGCCCTATGTGACTTCTAAACCCGGTCCTCCCTACTTGTCTGGAGCTGCGACAGCCAATCAGAAACGTCAATGTTATAAAGCTATACCACTGACTGACTTGCAGTTCCAGACAAATTTTTGTTATAAACTTGCATTGTTGCGACGGACGTCGCAATCGATATTGTGGAAATGTCTTTACGACTGTCTCGCTTTCGCTAGTCCTGTAGACTCTCGCGAGACAGAAGAACGACACGCGGTATATCATTATTACTGCGTTTACGCGCAAAAAGCTCGCGCGGGGCGTTAATTCAAAAAGCGTGTTTCTTATTTCTCCCAGTGGCAGCACAGGAATGGCGGAAAAACGTAACGACCCCCGAGTCTGTACTTGAGGATATAACGGCGGAGACGGTAAGACGACAAGAGAAGTATGCGAGACTATAAAGGGTCGAACGAGCTTGCGTCTGAGTAAAAGGAGACCTGAAAGGTTCGCTACTGATTTTACAAAGGGACGCAAAGCGTTCTACGGTCTCCGAGGACGGCGATCAGTATTCAGGTGGAGGCTGTGGGGTCATGTGACGAGCTGGACATACACAAGATTTGCCGGAGATTCTTCACGGTACAGGATATGCCTCGCCTGGCAAACTGACCCTACGTGCTCTGGCTCCTTTATACGTCATTCCCATTTCCGATTCGCTCCTTCATGGGAATTTCGATCGTCTCTACGTACGACGTAGCGCAATTTATTCCGACCGAGTTCGCGAGCACGTGATGCCGGGGCCCGGAGATCCTTAGATCTCGACCGACCGCTCGTCCGACCGACCTCTCTTCGTCGATTAAAAGAGGCATCTTGAAGATCGCGATTATATAACGAGTCGACCCGCGGACGCGATGCATCGCGATGCGGCGCGTTTGATTTTTACATAATTGCAAGGCCACGTAACATCTGCGAGAAATTGTCAACCCTTCAGCGAGCAAATTTTTGCAACGTCTGCGACATTAGACTTTATTTTCTCTTTTAGATTCAAATATATTCTGTAGAGATAAATACGAGGGTCCGTCTTATTGGACCTTTGAGAGATGAACGCAGTGGGATTCATTTTGCTGACGACGAGAGAACGAAAATCGCGGTGCATTCTTGGTTGTCGAGCGGCCGAACGGTTTTCGCTTCCAGCGAAATCAAAAAGTCGGTCAGACGTTGGGCAAAGTGCATTGGAAGAAGGAAGTGACTATGTAGAAAACTAACATATATTATGCATTTTTTAGTTGCTTTGTCAACATACTATTTCGAGAATATTATGTCATTGTATATCGATTGATGCTTTGCATAATTTTCAAAACAATTTTATTATTGCACTTTTTACAATATCCAAAATATAAAATAATATTTAACCCACTTATTTCAAATTATATGTTACCTCAATAAATTGGATATTACTTAATATAACTTTTATCTCAATACATACGTAAGAGTCAGTTAAATTCAATTCTTACATTATATAAACTTAGAGAGAATTATTTTTTTGAAATTATATTTAGAATTTTTTCATATATGTTCTCTTTTATTATACTTTTTCAAGCACAGTTTTTTAATTTATATTAGAGATTACAAGTATCCTTAATTTCTAGATCCCCTTTAAGTAACATGTATGTATTCAAACTTTTCTTCTTCTCTTCTTCAAGCCAAGTCTGTGATTGATTCTGAAGCTTCGGTTCTCTTGGTTATTCCCAGCGTAGTTATTGTATACGTCATATCGATGTTCCAACATCAACTATAAGGAGTGGCTACATACAGGACGGTCGAATAGACATTGGTGTAAAGCGAGTAATGACGTAATCGTATTAGTCGACGTCGAAAGCGTTTCCTTCGATCCGTTATGAGAGATTCTGCCTTGGGGATCAAGATCAATCCGAGTCGGCATGGCGACCCCGGGGATGAATCATACACATCCCTTTTCGTGAACCTGCATTCTCAAATGCGACTAAAACCGGGCGCGGAGATTAAGAAACGTTATTGTCCCTGAACCCTCGTATCTTTTCATGTCAGATCGGTATCGCGGGACAGAGCGCGCGAAAGGGCCAAGGAGAGTTCGTAAGAGGGAGAAAAGACTGACAGACCGACCAACCGACCGACTGACTCAGTGACTGACTGAGTGATAATCATGGGGTGGCCAGACTAAAGGGATACAACCGCGAGAGCCCTTTTTTCGTGGACCACTCAAGCTCCCCTCCTTCCTCCATTATGTCGCGCGAGCTTCCTTCAGAAAAACCAAAGATACGACAATTTGACCCCCACGCGGCTCTGACTGAGGGATGACTGATGCCTGCTCTTTTCGTGTCTCTTCTTCTCTCAAGAGAAACCACCGAGGGAAAAAGCCGCCGTCTCCAAATCGCGCGCTCGAGCGAAAAGGGTAAGCGGGAAGTGTCGCTTTAGTGAAACTTACCAAACCGATGCGACGAGCGATGAATGACGCGAAGTGAATGACGAAAAGCAGTATCTCTTAAGGGGACCACGAGAGACATTTCTTAAATGTAAGGGAGACCGGAGCTAGATGCTTTATATTTTAGGATTTCAAAATTACAACTGCTCAGGTAATTAATTATTCTGACTAAATGTATAATAGAAGCAACCTTCTTCTACACTAAGAAAAATTCCTGGTAATAATTATCCAGCCTGTATTATAATTACTACATTTAGTAAAATAGTATCAACTAAATATAAGAGGTGAATATTACTATATGAAAGTTAATGTTACTAACAATTTTGTAATTATTACCAAACATTAGTAACATTTTCCATTATTGGTTACTATTTACCAAATGGTATGGTAAAACGCATTTGGTAAGTATTATCAAACTTTTTTTTCAGTGTATGTATTAATACTCGTCACGATTCTGTTAACCGTATATTTTGTTTTGTAAAAATACCAAAATACGAACATGTAACAATATAGCCATCTTGCCCTCATATCGGGTTCAATTGCCCAGTAGCGTAGGATAAAAAAGGCCATATATAAAGTATATATCCTGATTAGTAGTCTCAGAATCTCCGCGAGATATCTCCACGGCTCTCCTGCCGGTCCTCAATTATGGGTCAACTTTATCTCGTCCATCCATACGCTCTATTTCAATCGTTTTATGAATGAAAATTGTATTTATTATCAAAAACAATATACACTTGCAAGAAATTTCATTCTAGTGAGCAACACATTGCTTAATTTTATTCGGTCCCGATGAAAAATATTAATAGAAAAATTCAAGAGGTTCAAAAATTTACTTTGCTATTGCCAAATCAGTTTTTTCTATTTCTTAATTGTAATATTATTCTTATTTTAATGAAATTCAGGGAATATTTATGTTCTAAAAGGACTATTTCGTGATTCTGTATCCACTATTTCTCTCAAGATAAATACTTAAAAAAAGCGCATGAGCAATAAGATCGAAGCCATTCAGCCCCTACATTCTAAGTTTCTTAGACTGAAATCTTATTCAAAATGAATAAAAATACAGCTACATAAAATTACAAAGGTGACTGCCCATTTCAAACTTATAATGGATTATTAATAAATATAAGGGAACATTTTAATGGACTGAATTTATTTCTATGACAACACAGTAGGGGAGATTGGAATCAGATGGCATATTTTTAAGAATTCCAAAGCGATTGTCTATGCAACAAAGACAACATTTCGTTGCATTTATGCCCGCGAACATCCTGAAAACCGTTCTTTTCTACAATAATCGAAATACGAACATGCTGCAACTCTGATATTGAATCACTGATCAGCTTGAATTGGCTGTCTTACCCTGATATTGAATCACGTTGACCAGCAACTCACAGTAAAGAAGACGTATAAGATATATATTCTGATTAGTAATTCCGTGAAAGGTTTCCACGGGTTTGTCGGTTTTTAAATAATGATTAATTACTTTGTTTGTCCATATGCTCCATTTCAACCATTTTATGAATGCTTTTATTACCTAAAACAGTATATCATACACCTGCAGGAAGCTCCATTTTAACTAATAACTGTCACTTAAGTTTATTTATTCTCTTATGATGGAAAATAGTAACACAAAATTGAAAGACGCTGAAAAATATATTTAGATACTTTTAAATCAATATTTTTTTGTAACTGTAATATTATTCCAATTTCAACAAAACTAAAGAAGAAGGAAGTGTGTTCTAAAAGGAACATTTTGTGATTTTATTTCCACTCTTCCTCTTATAATAAATACATAAACAAAGTACATGACCAATATACTCCTTGAACTAATTAGACTCCTTACACTCTTTGCAGAACGATTTAAATGTTTCTTTCCGACACTATTTGGAACTGCATCTGATATTTAATAAAAAGAGTCATCTTTTAAGAATTATTTAAAAAAATTCTCCCATCGACTGCGTTCTTAAGAACATCGAAGAAAAAAATGTTTAAACCGTTCCGCAAATGAATATACATTAGATTTACTCTTCAATTTGGAATGAAAATATTCAAATACACTCGTGGGTTCAAAGATATTACAGTTATGAGCAGATATTTGATAATTGTTATGAAATTGTTATATCTCATGTAATAAAAAATTCAGTAAGTACGAGTTTTATTTTGTTACCAGTATAAGTATGTTTTGTTGCAGCACAACGAAAAATTCATTCATTTGCAGCTATTACATCGTTTCAATATCTATTATTACAGATGGTTGGTTGAACCTACCAAAAATTTTGTAACTACTACAAAATCGCTTATTTTGCTCAACTATTCAATAAGTTTTATTTACCAAATATATTCTGGAAGCAAACAAATTTTACTTCTGTCAAATAAATAATTAATTTTACAGAACTAAATTAATTAATAAATATTGCTATAGCTTTGGCCCGCTATATTTACGTCTACCATTTAGTAATAGTAACCAAATTTTGATAATAACTACTTTTGATAATTTTGATAATTTTGATAATTTACTAAATTCTTCTCTCAGTGCAGTTGCAGTTTTGCTCCGATAGCAAATAAATTTGCTAAGGATACATTATTTTGCATCAACAGCAAATTAACGTGATTCTTCGGACCAATACACTCAACAAATTTGTTCTATTGTGGCAACGAAACTACTTCTGCTCTGATAACGAATAATTTGTAAAATTAGTTACGTCAACTAAATTTTTTTGATGTCACCAGCAGTATGCAGTAGCAACGACGACTTTGCTAAAAGAGCAAAATTATTTTTCTTCATGCCCGAGTGAAAAGTTCGGCCGAATTCGAGTGAGACTTGGCTGTCACCTTACGTTTTGAGATGATATTTCACTCGCAGGAATTTAAAGAGTACTCCTTCTCGGAACAGCAAAGTCGATTCGCGCAAGTTCTCCTTTCCCACGTCGCACGGTCGCACAGGATCAATGGAGGGGTGAAGAGGGGCATGGGAGGAAAGGGAACGCAGCGAAAAATAATGGGGTGCAACGGGGCTTTAATGGTGCACGGTGCCCCTTCCCCTCCCCCCACCCCCCGCATAATCTCGAATAAATTCGCCGGGCGGTGTTCGACCGAGTCCGCGCGCTCTCCCAAGGCCGCGAATTTGCGGACTACATGCGGTAGGTTAACGCGCACGCAAGTGTAAAGTGGCTTTCGGAGTAAGCCACGGTGTTAACGACGCCCAGGTAGGAGAGGACCCGGTAGTGGCCGGTGAGTAACATCGGCTTGCTTTAGTATGCCGAATGCTTCATATACATAGATACGGGGCCGAGTCCGCGCCTCCGTAAGCAGCTTAGCCGGTCTTAAGCGGCTTCGTGGCCCTCCCGGGACCGAGAGATGCCGATTTTTGGTCGGCCGCACCTACAACTCGCGTCTCTCTATCTCTCTTTCTCTCCAGGTCCTTTTCTCTCTCTCTCTCTCTCTCTCTCTCTCTCTCTCTCTCTTTCACTCTACTGTACGCCTCCGCGTGTACAGGTGAAAACGCCAAACGCGCCGATCGATAGGGCGATCCTCGAAAAGTCACCGCGTATCTCACTCTTATCGCGACCGTCTTCCGCTCCCGGCCTTGACGCCCGCCGGGTCGTCGATAGTTTCCCGATATCGCCCCGAAGACGACGATGTCGCCTCGACATTTTTCGAGAGCGCCGAGAGATCAGTATCGTCGAAACTCTTGAAAATCGGATTCGGAGCGAAACACGACGTTGAGAACGTTTAAGGGGCGCGCTGACGCGACGATCAAGCGAGATTAGGCGTCATCACGAGCAGCGTGCTCGTAGCACGCACCGGAATCCGTCGAGAATCTCGATCTCGTTTCCGACGAATCGCGGCTGATCTCGCGCCATCGCGGCATGGCGCATTCCAGGGAGCGACAGGTATACCGGACGCGAGGAACTCTCGGCGTGTGTGCGAGAGAGGTCCCCCTTTCTGCGTGGCCCTTTGTTAAGCTAATAATCGCCAGAACGGATCTGGAGCCGCGTGACTGACGGAGCACCCCGCGGTGTTCATCTCGGTCCCACGAACGAACGAACGAACGAACGACATCGGGGCTCCGCGAGATCTTTATCCGTGAAGTTGGCCCTCTTTCTCGTGGACAGACTAGCTCGGCAACGACCGACAGCCCAGCGGCCAGGGCGAGAGTTCGTTATGTGTCCTTTGAGGGTCTCTACGTCGCGCGGGGTCCGGCGGGCGTAATGAGGAAAATCGTGGCGCTCCTCGGCGTTAAATCAAGGTGTGCCACGTTGTTCCCCGTCAAGCCGGGGCTTTAACCGGGGTATACGAGCGCGGTGCTACCGTCTCTCCTTCTCTCTCTTGGCGACCTGAAGCGCGCGGCCTCGGCCGCAAGACGTAAAATATTTTATAGCGGCTAACGCCGTGGCCGCGGGGCTGCTTGAACTGTAAGTCTTACGATCGACAGTTCGGCGATGGAACGTGTCGACTTGAAGATCCATCGTTCTTACTTCCGTACAGTTGAGAAAATATACGGGTAATCGTTCGGAGCCGTCCGTTGAATTTATAGACGCGTGAGGGTGTGCGCGTGTGTTGGTGTGGGCCGAATTTACTTTATGCCCTAAATGGGAGGAAGGCGGGGGGCTGTGTTGAATTTACACTCCGCGTCTCGGACCCGGGTGTCCGCTGTAAATTTATTCCAGCCGGCTTATTTTCCACGGTCCACTTTGGACGCAGGGGAGACGCGCCGTGAATTATATACGACGCATTTAGGAAGATATTTAAAGTACTAATTTACGATATTATTATGCCTCGGGCGTAGGCGCCGAGGAAATATGCCGCGTCGTGAGAGGCTAATTAAGTATTGTGATTACGGTTTAGAAGTCGCTTAGAAGCGGCTCAGTCGGTAGAAAAAAATACGAGGCATCTCAGAACTTATATATTATATACGAGTATGAAGAGAGGGCCGACGCGCAGACTCGTATTTCGAATCAACGAGCGTGGAGAGCGTTATGAAACCTTCCGGTTCACGTAATGGATACGACGAGGTGATTTCTTACGTAGATACTTCCGCGATTCATTCGTTCGTTCATTCATTAAGCGCGAAGTGGATAGCTGCTCGGATGAGCGTTACATACGAATTTCGTCGACGTTCCTGGCCTTCGTCTATCCCTCTTTCTCTTCCTGCCGGGATGCACTTCGTCTTACGTTCAACGTTTATATCACATACTTCCCCAGTCCATGTATCCTTCCAGTTGCCGGCAAAGTTATATGTTAGTGCCTGGCAAATGATGAAGTGTCGCGCTGCGAACACTACGCAGGTTGCATACAAAATGCATTATACGCCGTTTCGCGTGCCCGGTGCGCGGCTTAGTAAATTTAGTGCAACAGAGTTCATCCGAGAGTGAAAGAAGTACTGATTGCGTCGCGGCGCTGGCGCAGGTGCAATTATTCTCATGAGAAGTAAATAACAAGCATATGACTTGTCGCGCAAAGCTGGCGTTAATATCGATCGAAAACCACACATCGATTTAGCTTGATGAGGAGAAACCACGATGAGGAGAAACCATAAAGTTAGGATCGATTGTTCCAACTTCTGGGTAAGATATCTAACAGTTAAATCATATATCTGCCTTCGTTTTTCTTCAGATTAGATAAAGACAAATACATGATTTAACTGTCAGGTAACTTATCAGGAGGTTGGAGCCATCGGCTCTTATTCAGATAGACTGTGCATTCATACACTGAGAGAAAAGACTGGTAACTATAACAAACTGCATTTAGTTACAGAAATTCATTGAATCCTTAGTAACTAATACTAAATATGATAATAATTACCAAATATTTAATAGATCGGGAGTACGTAATTGCATTCACAGTAACATCAATTAAATAATTTAGTAATAGTTACTTAATGTTAAATATTTAATATGAAATATATTACAGTTATGAGCAGATATTTGATAATTGTTATGAAATTGTTATATCCCATGTAATAAAAAATTCAGTAGATACGAGTTCTATTTTGTTACCAATATAAGTATGTTTTGTTGCAGCACAACGAAAAATTCATTGCAGCTACTACATCGTTTCAATATCTATTATTACAGATGGTTGGTTGAACCTACCAAAAATTTTGTAACTACTACAAAATCGCTTATTTTGCTCAACTATTCAATAAGTTTTATTTACCAAATATATTCTGGAAGCAAATAAATTTTACTTCTGTCAAATAAATAATTTATTTTACAGAACTAAATTAATTAATAAGTATTGCCATAGCTTTGGCCCGCTATATTTACGTCTACCATTTAGTAATAGTAACCAAATTTTGATAATATTTACTAAATTCTTCTCTCAGTGTATGAGGTAGTTGAAAACAAGAGTAACGACATATATCGAATATGATAGTTTCTCAGTCATATAGTAAAGAAAACCAAGGAAAAATATTATATTTTTCATGATTTCGAAATTATAATTTCTCAGACAACTAATTAATGTGACTGACTGTACAAGCATGATAGAGACGACCTTCCTCTGCTGTGTTTACGCCTGCAATAATCTTGTAAACCGTATATTTGGTTCTGTAATAGCCCAAGTACGAACATGCTACAAAGTGGCTATCTTATTGGGCCAAGTTGGCTAGCAACTCAGGGGGTATAAGAAGGACATATATAAAATATGTCCAACTCTAATTAACAATTTCAGAATCTCCAAGATCCCTTCTGCCGGTTCTCAATTATGGGCCAACTTTATCTCGTCCGGCCATATATTCGATTTCCGAATATAACCGCTTTATGAATGATAACAGCTTTTATTAAAAACACTTTATCATATATTATTGCAGGAGATTTTATTTTAACTAATAACACGTCAGTTAAGTTTATTCACTTATGAATATTAGTACGAGATTTCGAGATGCTCAAAAATGTGTTTGGCTGCTCCTAAATCAATTTTTCTTTTATTTTCTAACTGTAATATTATTTACTATATGCCCTAAATGGGATATTATTCCTTATTTTTAATGAAACTTAGGCAGAAGTATTTGTTTTAAAAGGAATATTCTACGATTTAATTTCACTATTTCTCTCACGAAATAAATAAAAGCACATAGTTAACATATCCCTTGAGTTTCGTCCTTTACCCCGCAAAAAGCCAACCTAACTCAATCTGTATCTTATGTCACTGCTACATTGACGTTGGTTGTTCAAAGATATATATATATAAATAGATATACATCTTTTGACAAAGTACGCTAATATTTTTGTAATATAGATTGAGTTAGGTTCAATTTTTTGCGAAATAGGAAGCTTTTTCAACATATTTACTGTTGCTACACATATCAGTAAATTACGTCCTTGAGCACTTGACATATGCTAATATAACGGTAATACAAATTAGGTAGATTAGTTAGTATTAGTTTTTTCCTTTTGTTTCTCTTCTTTCCCTCCCCATAAAAATATGTATGTAAATATTTTTACAGCTTGTTTTGTTGATAGGAAAAACGCAGTTTTAGATGCAGTAGTACTTGCTAATATTTACCGAAATTTACAAGAGTTGTTAAATATTGTAATAATAATTGTTAAATATTTTAACATTTGTTCATTTAAGACACACGCTTTATCCTCCCTATTAATTAAATAATTAGACAAGGAAAGAATCTTACTCTTTATTGCTTTTTTTCACTATTCCAGCCCTCCAATGGGAAAATGCGCATTCTATTTCTATATATTTATAGTAAAAACTTTATTATTTTAGCGCAGGTGCTTACCATAAATATATACTTTAAATGATTTTTAATTATATAATCTCCAGAAGAGAGAAAAGATAGAACATTATGATGTTAATTTAATTCTAAAAAATTAATTTATTCTATTTATAAAACAAATTTTTTTCTTCCTCTTCTTTGAAAGAAAAGAAGAATGTAAATACTGAAATATTAATTAATGAAATCTTTAATCATTACAAAAATAGTTAGAATGGTTAAAAAACATAACAAACTAAAATTAGATCCAATAAATCTTGATGATATACCGAAGGTTAAACATGCTGAAGAAATGATTATATTATTATTATAAGAGATGACTATATTTTTCATTTCACTACTTATGTAACCATTAGAAAGAGAAAATAACTATACCAATTATATAATTGAAATCGACTAGTAGCATGATTATTTGAAACAGAAGATTTTACGTGACTTTACATATCGAGTATATTATTGTATCTGACTTTTTTTCTTTATTTTAATACATATGATCTTTCTCTCTTCCTCCTCTCACTTTCTCTCTTTCTCATTTCCTCTCTCTCTCTCTCTCTCTCTCTCTCTCTCTCTCTCTCTCTCTCTCTTTCTCTCTTGACTTCGAAAATGACGGGGCGATAGCGTCGAAATTTCGGGCTTAACAAAAGCGCGGAAATAGGGTCACCGGCTATGGGTAACAGCTTTGATCGAGGGTGTTTGAACAAAAAGAAAAAAAAAAGAAACGAGAGAAGTAACAAATCTCAACAACATAAGGATCCCGGGATACACGCGGCGACGTCAAGAGAGTCGTGGCTTACGCTTCATCGAGTCCTAGTGGAGCGCGAACGATTTCGTGTATGGTCCTGCCCAAGCTAAGAGTGCCCGGCGATACGTCCAGCCGTGACGCCCCGGGACGTCCAAGACAGTTTTGTAGAACAAGTTCCATTCGCCGGCAAGTACACTCTTGCACTTTCTCTCTCTCTCTCTATCTCTTTCTCTCTCTCTGCCCTTCCCTCCCCCTCTCTCTCTCCACAGGATAAATCCGACAAAACGATCTTTTCGGGTCTCCACAGGAAATGACACATATTTCCCGACCCCCTCTCTCTCTCTCTCTCTCTCTATCACTCTCTCACTCGCTCTCTCACTCTCTCACGCACGCTCTCTCACTCTTACTCTTTCATTCTCTCTCTCTCTCTCTCTCTCTCTCTCTCTCTCTCTCTCTCTATCTCTCTCTCTGTCTCTTGGCGGATATGTTCATTGCTGCATACGTCGCCGTACACACGTGCATACATATGTAACCGCGCGGCGTCTCTCTTGCCTATTGTGCGTTTGTATCCTCTACAGCGCTGAACTCGTGACCGGCATTTGCAAGGCGATTACGCGAAGCGCCACGTAACTGTTAACAGCGGGATCCACTCTGCCAATTAGTATTACACAAAGGTGCGCCTCTCCCCGCATATTAGGGATTACCAATGAACTTTGTCGATACAGTCGATGAGAAGGTATAACTTCGCTAATTAAAATCGGAGCGGCGTTTACACGGGCCAAGCTGTCCGTCCTGGCATCACTTGCGTCGGCCGCGCGCGATCATGTTATAAGCGCTATTGATTTCATGAACTTTCCGCTCGTCCGTCCATCATGTTTTGCGTCGAGCGCGCTCGAGAAAGTTCGATCATTGTTTCATCGTCGATCGCGCGTATTTACATCCGCGTTTCCACCGCGTTACACGACGAACAATCGTCCCGTCGTGGTTATCGTGGACCGCGTAAATGCGCGCGCTTTCAGACGCGAGCAAACGCAAGCAATTGCGAGACACCGGCGAATCGATTAAGCGAAGTGACGGGAAAGCAGACAGTTGACCAAATGGCGAGAGATCGACCGACTGATAAAGCGACCTGCTTGTTCGCGGGCCCGCTGATTAGACGTTTGTTCATTAAAACACAGACCGCGCGACGCGGCGCGTCGCGTCGCGCCGCGTCCTCTAGCGGGGATCGCAATAAATACTAGTGACTGCTTACTTATCTCGCGCGTTGCGGCGTTATCTTCAAATCAGATTTAGTGGCGGAGGTAGGACGTCGGAAAACCGTTTCCGCCGAATGCGCTTCTGCTTCTTCTTCGTGCTGCTCCTTCGTTCGTTTCTCGCCCGCCGCTGCAACTCCGTATAATTGCTACACTCGCGGCGACCACCGACATCATTTAACTCGACATTTATTTATTTCCTTTCTCCTGCCATCCGCCTCGCCTTCTTTCTCCCTTCGCACCGTGCTGCTCGTGCTTAGAATTCGGAAGAGGATTACTCCAATTACCGCGAAATGCCTGACGGTAGAATGCCGCGGCAAGACGGCAGGAACGTAGATGAGGATCAAGGCTATCAACTCTTTGTTAATTAAAACGCCGGTGGAACGTACGCCTCGTCTGGGCGAACGTACGTCAAATATTTCACGCGAGGAGCGAGCTTCGGGAGCGCGAAAGTGTTCATTGTCGGGTTACTTCTTACACGAGCTGCTTCTCACGGACGCCCCGTAGCTTCCCTCCGGTAACGGTGTGACGTCGCGAGCCGCCGTTTAGCCGATACGCTTCTCTTCTTCTGCCGAGATCTCCGCGGACTACCGAGCTGTCGTTACCGGCACCCGGGAAGACCGACGAACGCGCGTCTCGGTTAATTAAGACGTAAATAAAAAAAAAGGAGTAGAGAAAAAAGGAGAAATGCTGGCCGGAGCGGAGGTAAACGATAAACACTCGTCTCGCTCGTTGGAATACCGTCTCTTATCTTGTCGGGAGATATTCCCGACCAGATTTAGGGGAGTCTGGGCGATCCTGCGAAGGTTGCGCGCGCACACTCGCGTCTCTCGTCTCTCGTCCTTTCGGTAATAACGTCGCTATATAATTACAACTTCTGCGGTTACGAGAAGCGACGACCCCACAACCTAATATTTTTCTTATCTCATAGAATATATATATATATATATATATATATATATATATATATATATATATATATGTGACTCGAGCGGTCCGTTCTCTACCATTCAGCATGCGTTTTTCCTTAATTTTTTTAATTAATATCTCGACTATTATTGCGAATTTCGCAAAACGGTATAGGACTTTTATGTTCACATCAACC
>NW_022639529.1:784063-784436 GCF_010583005.1 Odontomachus brunneus | reverse complement strand
GGTGATTGGAAGACAATGCACCACTGCCTATTCTTATCTCGGCACGGTGCGGCAAGCCTAGGAGCGCAGCGGTATAAGTATAGGCAGTGGTGCATTGTCTTCCAATCACCGCGCGCGACATCCGCTTTATTACTGGGCCGCGCTGTGACTCGAGCAGTCCGTCCTCTACCATTCAGCACACGCTTTTCCTTAATCTTTCACAATTAATATCTCGACTATTATTGCGAATTTCGCAAAACGGTATAGGACTTTTATGTTCACATCAACCCATTCTACGTTTCCACTAAATTCCTGGAGGAGAGTGTGAGACACCCTCTGTGTGTGTGTGTGTGTGTGTGTGTGTGTGTGTGTGTGTGTGTGTGTGTGTGTGTGT
>NW_022639529.1:781066-782992 GCF_010583005.1 Odontomachus brunneus | reverse complement strand
TATATATATATATATATATATATATATATATATATATATATATATATATATATGTGACTCGAGCGGTCCGTTCTCTACCATTCAGCATGCGTTTTTCCTTAATTTTTTTAATTAATATCTCGACTATTATTGCGAATTTCGCAAAACGGTATAGGACTTTTATGTTCACATCAACCCATTCTATGTCCCCACTAAATGCCCGGAGGAAACACCCTGTATATATATATATATGAAGTATTTTTCGTCAAACCGGCCATCTTCTCCGCCCAAAATTTGTATGGATCGATTGAGGTCAACCGAGGCTCAAATTTTAGGTGATCATGTCTAGTGTCGTTTGCCATCTAGCCTTTTGAGAAACTCATCATGGCGGCTTTAATATGGCAGCGGAAACTGGAAAAAACGATGGAAAAATCCGTACGTGACTTCCTATATGCCACACGATTACTCAAATCGGCTCCAAAATTATCAACCCAAGGTTCTTAAGGTCGCTGATTACGACCTTAAGACCTTAAATACACTCTTTATGCATTTGCGAATCAATTGAGATTTCCTAGAATATTATCATTAGATTCAACAATAAGCGCTCTAAGGTTAGTAATTCTCAAAGCGATATTCAAAGCTCATCTAGAACGTCTCTTTAACCTTCATTTACTTTACTTCTTCCAAGGAAATTGGTACTGCTTGAGGAGCATTGGAATACCGTTATTGATAAAATTATTGATAAAATTATTGATAACATTATTGATAAACGGTATTCCAATGCTCCTCAAGAAGTACCAATTTCCTTGAAAGAAGTAAAATAAATGAAGGTTAAAGAGGAGTCTAGATGAGCTTTGAATATCGCTTTGAAAATTACTAACCTTAGGGCGCTTATTGTTGAATCTAATGATAATACTCTAGAAGATATCAATTGATTTGTAAATGCATAAAGAATGCATTTAAGGTCTTAAAGTCTTAATCAGCGACCTTAAGAACCTTCGGTTGATCATTTTGGAGCCGATTTGAGTAATCGTGGCGTATAGGAAGTCACGTACGGATTTTTCCATCGTTTTTTCCAGTTTCGTCATATTAAAGCCGACATGGATTTCTCAAAAGGCCAGATGGCAAATGACACTAGACATGATTACCTAAAATTTGAGCCCCGGTTGACCTCAATCGATCCATACAAATTTTGGGCAGAGGGGATGGCCGGTTTGAAGAAGAATGCCTCATCTAATTTTTTTATACCCTGTATATATATATATACAGAGTATAAAAAAATTAGATCGGCAAACTTTGAGGAGAAATAGAGGATATAAAAACAAACATATTTTGTTAATAACGTTTTTCTCTACGACGCTTCGTTTTAATACTACAAGGTACAAAATAAGAATTTTATGATTTTAATAAAAAACAAACATATAAGTGGAAAAATTAAATTTATTTTAATTACACGTATATATTTTAATCTTCAAAAAACAATGAACAAAAGGACGGAACAAAAATGCGCAATTAATTAGCTCAATTTATAATAAATGTTCAAAAATTCCTCTATTTGCTTCAACACAAAGATGGCATCGTCGAAACATTGATTGTCTCACACGCTCGAAGACTGCAGGAATATTCTGAACCTGATATGCTGCAACAGTAATTCGGGCTACTAATTCTGCTTCTGTTTCAATAGGTGTCTCATAAATGAAAGTTTTCATATTCCCCCATAAAAAAAGTCAAGCGAAGATAAATCTGGTGACCGGAGAGACCATGCGATAGGACCTCTTCGGCCTAACCAGCGCTCATTAAATCTTTGGTCAAAGTAATTGTGCACAGTAGCACTAAAATGGGCAGATGCTCCATCGTGTTGGAATCACATTTGCCTTCTTATGACAAGTGGCACATTTTCTATGAGTTCTGGCAAAACTTCCTCGAGAAAAATACGATAAATATTGC
>NW_022639529.1:751605-781056 GCF_010583005.1 Odontomachus brunneus | reverse complement strand
TGTGTGTGTGTGTGTGTGTGTGTGTGTGTGTGTGTGTGTGTGTGTGTGTGTGTGTATAGGTTCACGCTTCTCTCCCCGGGGTTACCCACTTATAGGAAACATAATAGCGCTCAATTCCGGGCCGGGTTTTCTTATCTGATGTACCCTGACCGCCTACCCCTGGGACGGACACTTATATGGTGCACGTAGGCGGTAGAACGGTGGAGTATCGACCGAGCATTTTCCTTATTGGTTCGCTTTCCGGGCTTTTCGCTGCCGCTCCGCTTCGTTGCTAGTGCCACTGCTACTATCGAGATGTTCGGAGATGAGATCCAAAAAGGATTTCATGGGATCGCTCCGAAAGGACCCTGACCTGCACCTTGAGAAAACAATTCCGATCTCAGCTGCCTGAATACATTCGGGAGATTCCCGGTTTTCCTTGCCGATATCACGCTGACGAGAAACGACAAGGTCGGCGCCGTTGGCTTGCTGGAGAGGTCAACAAGATTACGATTCGAACTCGATGTGTTACTTTTTTGCCCCTGCGAGCATTCACAACATGCTTCAACGTAGACGATCATGATACCTTATTGTCGCGTGTATAAATTTTCGCGCGCAGGCTAGAGCTAATATTTACACGGTCCCAGCGCGCGAAATACGTCGGGCGAGCTACGACCCTTCGACAAGGAGGCAAAGGATCTTTTTTCAAAGCCTCGCTCCGGGCCAACCGGATTCTTCTCCTTGATTTGGGTGATCGTGTAGACAAAAAAATTTTCTTACGAGTCGAGAAGACGAGCGTCAGTGGCGCGAGGGTAGGTAAGTAGGTGAGAAAGTGGGGTGAAAGTGCGCGCGGAATACCGGGAAGTTAATTAAATACCAGGGAGAGAGACAAAAGAAATAGGAAAGAACGAGCAACAGAGACGGAAAGAAAGAAAGATGAAAGGTTCGCTTTATATTACGACTTCTAGTAAGCGATGTGTGAAACAACAATAATATGATTATTATTTCCTCGTCTGTGTCGCGCCCGGGCAGGTAACGGGGCGTAGATATGCATCCGTAATGATCCGGACGCTTACGACGATTCCGGGCGGATTTCCCCTCGCCTCTCCGCTAAATTCCCCGGCGTGCGGCGAGCATTATTCTTCCTCCTTCTTTACCGTTCCGATTCGAAGCGGGCGGGCGTAAAATTGGAATAATTAACGTCGCCTCTTGATCAATTTCGCATCGGCGTAATTAGCAAATATCGTCGGCGAAAGCAACGAGAAAAAGATGCGCGTTAACGACATGTATCTTTGTGTGTGCGTGTGGGTTTTCGTAACGCGCGTGTATTTTCATAATTTCTACTCGCGTATTCAATTCATAAATGCAGCTTCACGTAGATACTTGGCATTTAATATCATTTCAATCTTCGTCCGTTCTACTTCAAATGCGATATTTAATTAATTAACAAGTTAGTGTGTCCTCGTACACGTTTGTGGATTAGCTACTATGCTTTCTATCGTTTTTGTTCAGTTTGCTGGTTCCAAACGTTCCTTGAGAACAAATCGTCGGTGTAAATTTGGTCCACGTGTTAAAGAAATAATTCTTTTATGCAGGTTTGGTAACGTTACTTTATATAAATAACTCGTTATTGTTACAGTTATTTTCTCTAAAATGTAACTCGTTACAGTTATTCATTACAAATTTTAAAAAGTAACTCTTTACAGTTACCGTTATTTAAAAAGCAACGAATCGTTACTTTTTCGTTACTTTTTTTAAATGCTAAAATAAGACTAATTATGAGTTTGATAAGGGAAAATGGACAAGAAACGGAGGGAGAGAGAGATTTATGTGGAATATAGATATGTGATAGAATAAATTGAGATATAGATATATCCGATATACAGAGTGTCCCGCCACTACCGCATCTCTTAAGGACAGAATTCTGAGGTAATTTAAAGAAAAAAATCCTAATACAAAAATGTCGAGGCTATAATACTTTTCAAATTATAAACGATTAAAGTTGACGAATTATATTGGCTAAAGTACACTGAGAGAAAAGACAGAGAGAGAAGAACTATAACAAACTGCATTTAGTTACAGAAATTCGTTGGATCCTTAATAACTAATACTAAATATGATAATAATTGCCAAATATTTAATAGATTGGGAGTATGACGTAATAGCATTCACAGTAACATCAATTAAATAATTTAGTAATAGTTATTTAATGTTAAATATTTAATATGAAATATATTACAGTTATGAACAGATATTTGATAATTGTTATGAAATTGTTATATCCCATGTAATAAAAAATTCAGTAGGTACGAGTTCTATTTTGTTACCAGTATAAGTATGTTTTGTTGCAGCACGAAAAATTCATTCATTTGCAGCCATTACATCGTTTCAATATCTATTATTACAGATGGTTGGTTGAACCTACCAAAAATCTTGTAACTATTACAAAATCGCTTATTTTACTCAACTATTCAATAAGTTTTATTTACCAAATATATTCTGGAATCAAATAAATTTTACTTCTGTCAAATAAATAATTTATTTTACAGAACTAAATTAATTAATAAGTATTGCCATAGCTTTGGCCCGCTATATTTACGTCTACCATTTAGTAATAGTAACCAAATTTTGATAATATTTATTAAATTCTTCTCTCAGTGTATGCGCGCTCAGATCTGGTACAACACACAATGGTACAGGTGCATACACATAAATGAGAATTTGCATAAAATATAAAATTAGTTGTAAATCCCTGAAAGAAATGTCAAATGTGTGACAGCTTAATGATTCTCATAAATGTATTGTGTGATATTTTATTCATAAAATTTTGACGAGATTGTTATTATTTGCAATGTTTTATTTAAATGATAGAAAAGGCAGATTATTATTACATGTATTGTTGTATGTATAGAACTTCCATATCAATATTTGGAAAAGGGACGACAGGTGCATGCACCTCTACCACTGTGTGTTATACCTGAGTGCTCGTACTTTAGCCAGTATAATTGGTCAACTTTAATCGTTTATAATTTGAAAAGTATTATAGCCTCGCCATTTTTGTATTAAGATTTTCTTATTCAAATTACTTCAGGAATCCGCCCTTAAGAGATAATGCGGGACACCCTGTAGATATATCTGATTGGATATCGCTCGTCGCGTCGTGCATCGCGCTGGTCTGTGAGACCACTAAGCAAGATCTGCAATATGCTCTTTGCTTCCTGCTTCTTTCTCTTTATCTCTTTCTGACTCAAACCTTAAGCTTTAAACCAGAAGACAAGAAACAGAACACAAAGAGCATAGTATATTGTAGATCAGACTTTAGTGATTAGCAACGAGCGATGAGCGATATCCAATCAGAACTCTAAGAAGAAATAAGAGCTTTCATTGGATATCGCTTATCGCTTGTCGCTAATCACGTCCAGTATATAAGGCCCAAAAGCTTAAAACATAAGTAAAGTGACCAATCAAAGTCATGATTGCAATCTGCCAGATTGAGGATGGACTATGATTGTTCATTTTGCTTATTGCTACTGCCTTATATACAGACCGAATTTAATAGATTAAAAAAAAATAATTATTAGAGTAACGAATTAATCGTTACCATTACTGGATAAATGTAACTACGTTACCGTTACAGTTACTGGTTAGAAAAAGTAAAATCGTTACCGTTATATATACTGAAAAAAAGTAACTATAACGGTAACGACGTTACAAATAACTCGTTACTTCCCAATCTTGCTTTTATGTGACCTGCAAAGCGTATTGTATTAGATGCTTGTATTTACGAAGTTCGTAAAGTCACAAATAGATGTAGTAACTACTTAATGAGTGTTTTTCTTTAAGTTGTTTTTTAGTTTTTAAATGTTGGCCACATCCGATCAGAATTGATAGTTGACGATTTATAGTTTCGAACAAAACGTTACATTTAACGCGATTGAAGATGGAGTCTGATAAAATTCATCTTCACCACTGTATGTTTTGCTACACTTTAATTAAGATGAAACGGCTGCAATAGTTAAAATACTAATTTGTGGGATCTATGGAGAGAATATTGTGCCCGCTGTTGTATGCGAGAAATGATTTAAAAGGTTTAGAAATAGTGGTTAGAAATAGTGGTTAGAATTATGAGGTCAACGGCAAGCCACGTTTTGGTCCAAACGAGATGGAGAATAACGAATTGGAAGCATGGTTCAATAAAAACTCGGAATAAACATTAAAAGAATTGATGAATCAACAGTATCCCGCCATTTGAAAGCAATGGGAATGATTCATAAAGAAGGAAAATGGCTTCCCCATGAATTTTCTACAAACACGATTGCGAGCCGGTTTGTTTTTCATTGCTTACCGGGTACAAAAGAAAAGAGTTTTTGTGGCGAATAATATTATGCAAAATGAATTTATTTTGTCAATTCTAGATGCAAGAAGTCATGGCTTGATCCCGACCAATCATTAATATTCACAACAAAATATAATACTCACGGTTATAAGATTCTCCTGTGTATCTGAACCAAGGAGTTTACCATGAGACATTACCACCAGGGTAAACCGCTACAGTCAACAATTATAACCTTTAAACCATGAAGGAAAAACACTCTCAAATAGCCGTTAATCGACGCAAAATCATCCCATTTCACGATAATGTACTTTAAGACTTTACTTCGAGTTAAAAGAAACATGTTTTAAAATTGCATAAATTTTCTTGCATAAACTGCAATCATGGCAACTTGAATAAAAATTAAATATTAGACTGCATATTGCTGTTAAAGAGACGTTGTTAAATTGAGAAACCCTGCGGCACTCAGAATACTCTCCAGACATAATCCCATCTGATTTTCATCTATTCAGATCGATGTAGCCCGGTTTATCTGTTCCGAAATGTTGAGGAAATACGAAAATAGGTCGATAAATAGATTGCCTCATAAGATGAATCATTATATTGGCGCGGAATCTATTGCCTGAAAGATGGTAAAAGGTTATTGACAGCAACGACCAATATTTTCATTAAAATATTATACGTCATGTCATTGTTACTAATAAATAAAAATAGCTTTAATATTATAGGAACGAAGTAAATACCTGATATATCGGTAAAGGAAAGAGAATTTATTCTCAATTATTTATGAAATGTATATATATTTGTAGGTCGTAATTATTAATTAGAGATATTTTAATCATTATTTGAAAAGAGTAGCATTTGTAATATGAAACAAACAAAGACAAACAAGTTGTTTAAAATATCTTTGCCATTTCGTGGAATAACTAACAATAAATTGTCGAATAATTAACGTCGAGCAGAATGTTCGACAGTTATGTTCGAATATATTAGGAAAGAAATCGAGTAAAAAGAAATATGTTTTAAAATTACACAAATTTTCTTGCATAAACTGCAATTGTGGCAAATTGAGTAAAAATCAAATCAGATCAACTTAGAAATTTGGACTAAAGCTTTGATCAATAATAAAAGGTTAAGACGAAATTCTCAGATAACTAATTATTATGATTGACTATACAAACACTTTATACAAACAATCATTTTCTACTTTTATATGCTCGCAACAATCTCGTGAATTATATATTTTCTTCTATAATAACCGAAATGTGTGCAAACATACTGCAACATGGCCAGCTTATCTTGGTTAACAAGTTGGTTAACAACTCAGAGTGAAAAGACCACATATAAAACATATATCCTGATTAAAATAGTTCTGAAGTCTCCGCGAAAGGTCTTCACAGTTCTATCGGTTTTTAGATAGTAGCCAACTTTACCTCGTCTACATATACGCTCGATTTCAATTATTTTATGAATAAAAATTTATTATCCGAAACAATATATCATAAACTTGCAGGAAAATTCATTCCGACTAATAACACGTCGTTTAAGTATATCTACTTATGGAGAATAGAGGAAAAAGCAGGAATATGGATTATTTCCTTGTTTTATACGAAAAATCCAATATTAAATGCAATAATTACGTCAATAACTACCAGAAGTGTTAGCAAATATATTTCTTATAATATATGCATAATCATTGGAAAAGAAATTACTATTCAAGCACAGTATTTTTAAATATAGTGCAAGAAGTGAGATTTTGGAAAAACCTGAAACAGGTATGAAAATAAAAGAAAGCTTACTTTTTATTGTTACAATCCTTTTTATTGGATTCTATTAAATGTAAAAATCATAAACGAGAAATGAACATAAAACAATTTCTTGTGAGAATTAAGAAAACTCAATAATACAAATTAAGAAAGTTCAAAAATACAAATTATATATGAGTTTTTAGGTTTATAAACAAAAGCAAAAACATAATTTTCACACAAGCCGTAGTAATATATATATAGTATAACATCTTTTATTCTATATTACCACCTATTGCTATTTTCAAAAAATCCAACAAACCTTAAAGGAAAATATTTACAAATACCTAATTTTGCGATTTTCAATTTTAATCTTGTTATTTTAATCGACACATTATAGATAATATGTTAAATTTATCTAAATTAAGATAGAAAATAATTTTTGGATTTTACCTTGTCTTAATAGAAAACGTTTTAACAGAAAAAAAAGAAAGCGGCTTCTCTTAACACTTTAAACAATGTAGCATTGACGCTAGACCACTTTAGTAATCTATAAAGATGATAATGAATATATTTATTACTAGTAAATCGCAGCAATTATTCAAAATATTAATCTTGTTTCGTATAACTACTTTGTTTTATATTTTCACCTTTTCCTCTATTACGAAGTCTCGAGACGTTCGAAAATGTACTTAGCTGATCTTAAATCGGTTTTTCCTATTAGTTATTATTTACAAAAGATTAACCTTCTCAAAAGTCTATAACGTTTAAACACGTTATTAAAGTCACAGAGTCTTAGATAACATTCAAAATATTTTAATCGTCGCTCATTGTTTTTTTTTAATTATTAACAAAATACGTTTCATAAATGGAACGTAATACATTCTGTATGTACATTATATACGTTTATTCATATCTCTTGATAATATACGTCTGTATGACAGTGATATTACAATATATATACATGTACGAGAGAGAGACTCCTATCTCAAAGTAAACTAACCCAATTTATATATATTTGTAGATAGTAACCTAACGTAACACCTAACGTAACATCAGAATATATATAGTTGGATTAAGTAAGTTTATTCCAAGTAGAGATATGTTATATATCAAGGGATGTATATGAATAAATGTACATATGTACAGCATATAGCGAAATTTTTATTCAAATATTGTTTCCAGTACTACAAACGCATAAATAAATAATTTACTATTATCTCACAAATACATTCTCTTCATGATATTGTATAATATTAAATAATATTTAAAATTGAATAATATTTATAGTAAATATATGTAATATTATAACTAATATATAATAAATGTTTGTTTCTATTGTTTATGTGACTACTTAATAACTCTTTAATAAACTCTTTAATAAACTCTTTAATAAGCAATGAACAACTTAGATCTTTTGAATGGTATTCAGGACTCTGTGATCTTGATTATATTAAGGTCATTATCTTTTAAAGGGATTGACTTTTGTAAATAATTACCTTTCTATTTTTAATTATAATTTTATTTCGATTTTAATGAAACTAAGGGAAAAATCGAGTATTATGGCCATACTAGAAAAGATGGCTATAGGCTGTAATTTCTCTAATAATTGTAAAACATTGCGGTCGTGTAATCAATCACAAAGATAATCGATATTTATCATAGAGTATGTGCGTACATTTTTCGAAATAGCAAGATCATGAATGTTATGCTATATTTTTTATTTTCGACTACCTGTAAAATTTCTCATGGGTCCGTTAAAACTTGCTGTAACGTCGAATAAATTACAGTAAAGCTATCGCAATCAACATATGTATATCAACACATACATATTTAGATACATAAAGTAGGTATGTAAATTGTAATATAACATGCATTTTTATTTCCGTTTTCACTATTTACTTATAAATACTATGGCCGTCTTTTACCCACATTTTGGAAAAGATAGCCCACTATCATTCTATGAACATTTATAAAACAAAAGTCGTTATGTTTCAAAAATTACTTTCAATATTACAGTAATTAAATCTTATGTGCAATATGTTTTAATCAAAAAATTGCATTAAGAATTTAAGTTTTCTAATAAAAGTTTCTACTTTATATATGTATTATATTTTTCACAAATAATATACAAGGTGAGCCATTTTAATCGACGGATCCAAATTGCTCCTAAAATACGCCAGCTACAAAAAAATGGTTAAAACAAGAATTGTAGAGGACAACGGGGATCATTTTACCGTGCTAATAATTTTGACCTTCAGATCGATTTTCAAGGTCATTCGAAGGTCAAAGCCATTTTTTTTAATTAGAACCCCTATTTTTGACACCGGATTCGAAAAGAGCAGAAAATTTTACGTTAAAAATGATATTTAGATTTTTTTTCTGAGTCCAAGGAGATCAAATCAAAAACTTGGAAGATGTTAATTCAATACTTTTAGCGTTACCCGGAAACAACGACGTGGACGTGGAGGATAGTCAACCATATTTTAAAAAAACTTTTCAAGTTACCCTGCACTCAAAAAAGAAAAATTGTTAAAGGCAATACTTCAAAAGTGTTTGTTTTTACTTTTAAAATTTTATTTATTACGCCTTATTAATAATCATATCAAAGTGAGATTATTGCACATCAATTTCGGAAATGGAATGACAACGTTTCGCAACTTTTCTTCTATTAGTATTTGTTAATACCGCGAAACACTTATCATGCATAAAAATCTTTAAAATTAATATTAACAGCTTCTAAGTTGTTTTTAATCATTTTTTATTTGACCTTCTTGGACTCAGAAAAAAATCTAAATATCATTTTTAACGTAAAATTTTCTGTTCTTTTCGAATCCAGTGTCAAAAATAGGGGTTCTAATTTAAAAAAAATAACTTTGACCTTCGAATGACCTTGAAAATCGATCTGAAGGTCAAAATTATTAGCACGGTAAAATGACTCCCGTTGTCCTCTACAATTCTTGTCCTAACCATTTTTTTGTAGCTGGCGTATTTTAGGAACAATTTGGATCCGTCGATTAAAATGGCTCATCCTGTATATTAAATACCTTATATTAAAATAAATGTTAAATTATGTTTTTCACTATTTTATAAAATAATAGGTAATAACAGAAAATATGTATGGATCATCTATTCCTTTATGGCCATCTTGTCTGAAAAATTTAGGTAAGATGATTAACGCTTAATTTGATATTTTTGTAATAAATAATTTTACTAAGGTATTTTCCTTTGAACTCTAATGATATTATATACTATAGGCTTGAATGAAGTAATGTGCCAAACGATATTAAGAAATAACAATAAGAAATATATTTTTTTAAAAAAGTATGGCCATCTTATCCAAGTTTACTTTATATCAAAACTTAGTGTTTCAAAAAGAACATTTTGCGATTTTGTTTCCATTGTTTCTCTCATAATAAAAACGTAAACAAGGCACAATCTCTTTTATGCTGAGATTTTCGTTCCAACTTCATTAACGATATAACCGTTTGCTCCCAAAAAAGAAATGAATTTTTGCCTGATGCTAAAGTTAAATGATACAACCTTTATAAACCGTAACGAATATTTCGAAATTGTGGAAACGCGCGTCACAGACTCAAATCGTTTTTCGAGACGACGCTAAAGCGGAACTGTTGTACATTTCATCACGGCAATTCAAGTCTCTCTGAGCACACTGTTTCGGCAATACAATTAAAACCGTATCATATGTTTACATAGTCGGAAATACCCGCTGTACGTACGTACATATACCGTGTGTGCGCTAACATCCAGACTCTGACTGCAATGAATGCGGCGCATTATTTTTCGGACGGATCCACTTTGCAGACTCACGGAGACCGGCCATCGCTATCCACCGTTTGTCCGTTTGGCCGGCAATACGAGTCGCTACACGCGTCGCAATTAGAGAGCATATTAAAGCGAAAAATTTATTCTCCAACGGCCCAAATGTCCCAGGGAAAAGTCGTGCCGGTAAATTGTTTCGCATTCTTGGCTCCGGCGCCGGCGTGTTAGTAAAATTACTCGAGTTTTGGACGAGAAATTCAAACCAGTGCAGTAATGAATTAGAAGGCCGCCGCTACTAACGCTTACTAACTTCGTTTTGCATTATAACATAGGTTATCGGTAGCACGCTATATTTTCAATCAGTAAAGCATATGTGCTATATACAGGGTGGTCCACATAAATCGAACGAATACTTCACTTATTTTTGATAATACGGAACAATGTTTCAGATGAAAGTGGAAGAGTGTCGAGGGGGACACATATTGGTTACGTTGTTTTTTTTTAGATGAAGGCGCTAAAAAGATATGAGGGTCACCATCACTTTTTTAAATGGAACTATGATTTTTTTTATAAATATAATTCTACTTATTTTATATATAAAAATACTAAGAAGTACACTTTGAGGGAAAAAATACTTTAAAATCAACAAATACTTTTTTGATGAATGCCATTAACATATTTATTTAAATATAAATTCTCTTCATTTAAATCAAATATTGTTTATTAAATCAGGTAAACAATATTTGATTTAAATAAAGAAAACTTAGATTTAAGTAATTATGTTAATAACAACCTCACAAAAGTATTTGTTGATTTTAAGGTAATTTTTCCCTCAGCGTATAATTGTCGAAAAATCAATTTACGAGATATTTTATACTTTATTCTGACAAAAAATTTAATCAAAGAGATGTTCAAAATTATGTTCTCCTACTTCAATACATTTTCCGACTTCAATATATTTAAATCCCATTGACTTTTTGTTTAAAGAACGTTGAAAAACATTGCTTTCAATAATGTACCAACTATACAAGAGAACATGAAAGAACGTATAATATTTTGTAAACATGTGCGAGTATAAATTCAGAAATAATAAAAAATGTAAGAATATCATTTATGTATCCGAAAATATATTAAAATCATTTTGAATATTTCCGTAACTAAATTTTTTGTCAGAATAAAGTATAAAATATCTCGTAAACTATTGATTTTTCGACAATTATATTTCTTAGTATTTTTATACATAAAATAAATAGAGGAATCATATTTATAAAAAAAATCATAAGTTCACTTAAAAAAGTGAAGATGACCTTCATATTTTTTTAACATCTCAATCTAGAAAAAAAGCAACGTGACTAAAATATGTCCCCCTCGACATCCTTCCACTTTCATCTGAAACATTTTTTCGTATCATCAAAAATAAGTGAAATATTCAAGATGTTCGATTTAAATGGACTACCTTGTATACAGGGTGTCCCAGATCACCAGTCTGAAACTTGGCGAGAGTGAAGTAGAACGAATTGAAGTGAACATAAAAGTCCCATAATATTTTCCGATATTTATAATAAATCTTGAGATATTAATGAAAGAAGATTGGCGAATAATCATGAGCGATATGAGAAATAACCTATAGTAACAATGTGTGCTGTTTTATGCTTATAAATTAGATCAAAAGAATCCCTTTATCATTTTGCAAATAACCACGTAGATTTTTAATTATTCATGAAAGAAAATTGTTATGATTGTGCACGATAATATCCACAAATCTTCTTTAATTAATATTTAAAAATTCATATGATCATTTGCAAAATGGTAAAAGACCTTTTTGTTCAATTGGACCTATGTATAAGTGTACAACGGCAGATGGCGCCACTACAGCTCATCTATCATATCGCGCGTGATCATTTACCAATCTTCTTTAATTAATATTTTTTATGCTCACCTCAATCCGTTCTACGTTCCCACAAAAATTGCGGAGGAGAGTCTGGGATATTCTATATATATATATGTAAGAACGTGATGGGGCAGCAGTCGGTCGCACGTACAACGGTTTGTTATTGCAGTATTGTTTGTTGTCGGAGAGAATTGGAGAATTTGTAACGGCTTTTAGCCCACCGATATATGACAAGGCAGTTATTGCAAATATTTACGAGCGGCAGCGCGTTACGTTTTTGGTAACGCACAGTATTGTCACGTCCGGTGCAACTGTTACTGCTGGTAATAGGAATAATGACGATTTACAGTGGTATTAATTGTATCCGTTAAGTTGATCAAACGAATCGTGCTGCGTCCAGGACACTTTTTAAAAAATACAAAGTTTATTTAAATATTTATTGTGCTATTCACCCAAAATTTTTTGTTTAAATTGACGAACATTTAATTTAATAATTTAATTTAATTTAATAATTTAACATTTAATTCAATAATTTAAATTGAAATATCTTGACTAAAAATACAATAAATATTACAAAATGTTATTTTGCATTATATTACGTTTCGTAATATTGTATGTTGTATATTATTTCACAGTTTCGTAATATTATTGTTAATTAAACATTTGTTTTGTATATAAATTATGAATTTTTTAATTAATTTTTTTTAAATCCTTAATTACCTGGAATTATTTTAGATAACAATTAAAAGAATCGCTGTTATTAACAAAATGTAACATATTATATATAATAAAATAGAATATATTATTAATATATAACATATTATTGATTACTGTATGTTTGATTTATTATTTTATACTTAGGAATATTGTAAATATAAATTTGTTATTTTTGAGGAAAAATAAAGAGGAATTAAAAAATATTAAGTGAGTGCAAAAGTTGTCATGGATTTTGTGATAGATAAATGGACCAAGTAATTTTATTAAAAACAATTTATTTATTTTACCAAATAACCCCAATTATTTTCTATTATCTTTCGCTAACGTTCTGGCAATATTTGTATGCCTTTATCATAAAAAAAATAGCTAGCGTTTTGTCTAAGAATAAAAAAACGTAGTTTTGTAAATCGTGAAAAGAAACGAATTTTCTATTGTTTGTCTATCGTTTATTTATTGTTTAAACTATTTTGTAATGTCTGAAAACAGTAATAACCTGATGTAGCAATGTTAGAAGAATACGGCGATAATAGGGATACCAGTTTAGCTTCCTGAGTTTATGTTACACGCGTGTGCTCGAAGTGTGAAGTCTAAACGTTGGCGTGATGAAAGACAACGCCTTTTTGGTTGGCCAAAATTGGACGTTTTTCTTCAAGTATTGCTTTCAAATTGTTCAATTATTGACAATATTTATTGGAATTCATTATTTTAAAGTGTGAATTTCCGCCTGCTTGGAAGGAACAGTTTGAAGGATGATATTTTCGAAAAATGTTATTTCTGAAAAATCGATATTTTGAGCCTTTCTAAGTATATAGTCTTCTACAGCCAAGAGTAAATCCTGATTTAACTTTGGAGGCCTCGTGCGGTAGGAACGCGAAACGTCGTTCTGTGTAGTTATATGATCATACACACACGAATACTAAACATCGCTCACGCGGACGTAACAGCTGCAAGTCAGTGCAGCTGCGCTACACTTTCCGTAGTATCTACAGATAACTTCCCAGATTCCGCCTTGCAGACATAATATTTCCTCACCAAATATTTTTTATCATCTTCCTTATCTAAGTGGTGAGGGAAGTACAAAACTGGATTTTGCATTTAAGTCCTTGAAAATTTGTAATAAATTAATATATGGGCTCATGCTGTATGACGCCTCGTATATTTATTCAAATAATTTACTCGATTTTTATTTCGAATTTTTTTCCAAAATACTTTTGCCTATTTAGCGGCTCTCCGCGAAAGGTCTCCACTATGACTCCCCTTTCCCCCACAGATCCTTAAATAATTGTAAATATAGTTTCTTATTTCCAGTTAGAATTCGTCATTTAACTATAGACGATATCGATTTATAGGTTCGACACAGAAACCCGGAAACTCAGAATTAAGTTATTGTTACTGTGTGTACGGCTGTAGATATATAACTTCTTAACTCCTAAATATCATTCATGTGGAATGATCGCGATTATCGCATTATGGAACTGCTAAACTTCATGCCGACTCCATGCCGCGGAAATGTACTATTCCAGTTTCACCGTTACGTCGATTATATCACTCTGCACGTGAATTTCTGCATTAATAGCAGATATATTAAGCCCAAGTTTATATACGTTTATTCGTAGCTTTTATTTTCCCTACAGCTTTCCCTACAGTTACATCTTACTTCAATATCAGTATTCTCTGTACTCCAAATATGCAATTTCTTGTTAAATCTGAAAAAATATACAGCGGCGTCTCTCGGATTTTAAACGTAAATTTAACTCCCACAATAAAAAACTTTGTGTAGAGGAAGATTGGGGCCCTTCGTACAGTTTTTGGAATTCTATTTTTCAAATTTTATTAAATGCTTTTAGAATATTCTCTTTAATAGTATACTAATTAGTAGTATTACTTTAATAATAGATTACTAAATTAATTAGTAGTATTACTTTAGTAATAGATAATACATATACAGTTACAATAAAAACATTTAAATAAAGTAATAAATTGACATGTAAACGAATGAAACTTTGGAAAAAAAGTTTGGTTAAATTAACCAAATATCTCGTCGAATATGAACGATCCAGAAATTCTGATTGAAGTAACTCGAATTCTGTTTAAGTCAACGAATAATCTTGTTAACTTAAACAGAATTCAGATTACTTCAATCGGAATTTCTGGATTGTTCATATTCGACCAGATATTTGGTTAATTCAACCAATCCTTTTTTTCCGTGTATAAAACACAAGAATTATCATCTCACATATTTATTAATAGCTAAAATTATTATTAAAGCTAAAATTAATAGAGACGAACTTTTATAAACTTTTACAATAATAAATATAACATTTTTTAACCTTTACATAAATATTCAAACGTCTTATTAACACAATTTTTTAATTATCATGTAACTATAATACTAAATATTCAGTTTGATCAAGAACAGAGAAATTTTGCAATTAATCAAAGAATGTGCACCTCTTGTACGAATGAATCTCACTGTACGAGTGAAAAGAAAAAATTATTTTATTTTTTTTATATAATTCACTAAAAATGTAATAAAATTTATGATCAAAGCATAATCTTGAAAATTTCTACTTACTAAAAAACTGTTATTCTCGCTTTTAATACTAATAGAAACTACTTAACAGTCATATATTTCGATCAGAAATTTAGTCAGAGAGCTTTAAAACACGTCACGTCCTGCTCTGTTGCTCATCGTAATCGAGCAGACGTCAAACTTTGCTGACATGTAGATGTATATAAAGACAAAATAAAACACGTATAGCCGTGTTCCACTTCTGCGCGTTTTTATTTTATTACCGATGTACGAATGTGCCCCGCGTACGAAGGGACCTAATCTTCCCCTATTTGTTTTGAAATCGGTCCTTATTAAAATTTTAGCATATTTAGTGTGTTAATTTAATATATTGTGTTTATATTATTTGAATATTTTGTATTGAATTGATATTCAGGATATGCAAATGTTGAAATAATACCTATAAGTGTTAAAATGTATACAATTTATACTTCCATGTAAATTAACATATGGATATTAATTTTGCAAAATAAATATATTCTGTCTTATTGGTGATATATTTTATATATTAAAATTTACAAGCAAGTTGTATTAATTATCTTCAGTAACAGTCACTATCTTAAAATTTAAATAAGGTGTCTGGATTTAAATGTTACTTATGTGTAATTTTCAAGATGATGTAATAATTAATGTCAGTATTGTATAGGAATAAATAAAAGGACATATATCGTTTCATAGTTATGAATGACGTCACGTAAAAGGCGAGAAACATGAAAATATCTATTACGCATTAAGATTATTTATTAAGATTATTTCCGATTACTACAAAAATTATTTACAGGCCAAACCTGTTCTGCTCATTATATACAGCAAACTTAATTATTAACCCTTTGAGGAGATTTTCTAGTGGGAGTAAAATATCAAAATTATAGTTTTCTTAAGGTTTATGAATCATTTTTACGAATCTGGACACAAGATTAAAAAATTTAACGTCTAATATGGTAAATTCAACATGGCGGACTTCTAATGTTCATAATGATACAATTGGTATAAAATTAATTTTATATAGGATTTTTAGATCGTTAAATTCAAATATAACTTTAAAATTGCAAAATTCTAAATAAATGTGTTCCAAATACAGCAAATAGTGACGTAATTAGTAAAATCCTTGACGTAATTGACGTAAGTCCTCATGGCCTTATACGTCATGATGCGACGATCTCCACGCTACAAGTTCAAGCAGCCAAGGCGATATAAGAGCTTCAGTTGAGATTGACGAGAACTGCTTTTGACCTCTTACAGTCCATGACTAATTGTTACATCATCGTTCTGGTTAAGACGATTTTGCTTGCATGCTCTTGTGACATGCAAATTTGATCATTTTTTTCAATTTATGTCCTCCATATTGGCTACGCCATTTTTTATTTTGACTTCAGATTCGAATAGTACACTACAAAAAACCCCTATGTAGCAAGTTTCATTAAAATCGGACTAATAATTTCCGAAATCCTCTATAGGGATCAGCCTATTCTCAAAGGGTTAATCAATCGAATAGTTTTCTATCTATTTCCTTTTTTGTTCTGTTTTCACATTGTAAATTGGTTCAGATTTTCATGTCTTTCGTGCATAGTAAGAGCGTTACATCTTGATTGAGATCCTAAGTAGTTTTATTCTTCACTTATTAGACAAAACTAACTATATAGTAACTACTCGAAAACTGCATTAAATGTTTAGCAAAATTTATTGAAGTGTTAACTAAATGTTTAAATTATGAATTGCACCAAAGTTTATTTTGGATATTTTGTTTTTTGAAGATAGATTGTACATGTTAGCATGACTTATCTAAAAAATTTATAGTTTTTCAAAATTAATGACAATATGGGGATTTTACAAAATTTGACTTACAAGAGAAATATTTCAGAAATTTTTCAATACAGAGCCTATAGTTTGTGGACAATATTATAATATAATTGTCACTAAAAAAAAATTATTTCAGTGCTTTAAAATAGAGTATATTTTAAGGTATTTAAATTAGAATGAAAGCTTCAAAATTATTCAAATTTTCAAAATATGTTTATTTTTATCAAAAGAACGAATACGTATCCAAAAACACACTTTTCTAAAATCAAACTTTTGTCTATGAAAAGCGAACTCTTTGGATATCCGTACTCTTCGCCGAATTGAATCACTCGACATACGAGCAGGAACTGATTGGTCTCAATGGACTTCTGATACTGAAGTAAAGTCCGCACCACAAACATCGTTCCTGCAGAGAACCCGCCGCTAAACGTGCACATATTTTCCAAAAATTTTAAATATTTTGAATCGCTCGCGCGCGAACTCCACAGATCCATGAATCCGCTTTGGGGGTTAAAACCGACTTGGAATCTAAAACGACGTTTCTTCTTTTATGCAACTTTGAATGTGCAGCCGTTACGGTACTTTTAGAACGCAATGGGTCGAGTAATTGCCAACAACATTAATACAGACGATAATATTTTGCGCGACGAAAAGCGATAACAATACAGAAGATCGAGCAGCCGAGATATCAGACGCCGTTTCTCGCGCGTAATGGAGCTCGCGATGGAGCTCTCTTCCTCGACGGAGGAACACCGATCGAAAAATCCTGCGGGACTTTTTCATCTCGTTCGTTCTGCCGCAACCGCAGCAGCCGAGGGTCGTATCGTTCTCCGAAGAATTCCTGCGTCAAAGCCAAACGGCCATCGCGTCGCTATCGGCGTTCTTAACGTGCAAAGTTAGGGACTGGACCGGCGTTCCCTATCTCTGCCAAATGAACGAATTTGCCGGAGTTAGTCGCGATAATAAACTTTTTTGTCCCCTGAGAGGCGGCACCGAAAGTAATGCGGGGACAAACAATATCGGTGGGAAACTCGTATAACAGACACTGCAGATTCAGGCTGCCGATTTGGCGCGGAGGACAATGGAGAAGACCGAGGCAACGGCCGGAATATGCTGCTCATTCCGCATGAAACCTGATGCACAACTCGGTTTATTCGTTACTTAATGCGCAGTCCCGTCTCTGCTATTTTTCCCTTTTCCTCTTTTCTTCCTCTCTTCCTTTCTTGCGTTCTTATAATTTGTTCTTTTCCCAGACGTTGCAAGCATCATGAGCGATATTACTTGCGCAACTGAGTAGTTTATTATGGTGGAAGGTAGAAAAAGTTATTTTGAAAATTAGCTAATTGCGTAGCGACCGTCGTAGAATAGCTGGAAGTTGCAACAGAATCCCAACGTTTGGCTAATTTATAATCAACAACTGACTGTGAATCCGTTATGCAGTTGTAAACCGTAATAAGTTTTTATACATTTATACAATTGAAAAATGTAAAAATGTAAAGTTCTTAAATTAAGTTCTTAAGAACATAAAGTCTAAAACAGTTTATGAAAATTAAATGATAATTCAATCTTATACATTGTAAGAAAGTAATTGTAAGAAGATTATATCCTCTATAATACGATTCGTTTTACTTATTTCCAATTCGTCGAATCAAATCAGAACCTTTTAATCGTGCTTTTAATTGTAGAATTATTTTCGATTCAAGAGGAAATTGATTGATATTTCCATACACCACTAAATTGACCGCTAATATGGAAAAACGACAGTAAAGGCGTTTATATTTATTTTTATTTATATTATATATATTATATATATTAAAAAAAGTTTATTGGACAGTCTTCGTTTTCGAATGAAATTTATTTTATGTCTCTACGACTTATCCGTGCGAAGATATCGATAAGCAACAAATTTCTGTACGGAAACTGATGCTCGCGACAATATTACATGGTGCCCTCTTTAGTCAAGCGAGCTGCCGTTTTCGGCGAGATAGAGGTGTCAAGTTCGCTACACAGACGTATCAAGAGACACGGTATCTCGCGCCAAGTGCACGCGCAAATAAAACGGCGATGCACTGGCTATATCGCAATAGACACGCTGCTGCTTGCGACAAAGAATCGAACTGCCATTGAAACTTCGAATGTTTGCATCATGGAGGTAAGAAATAACAGAAGGGAGCATAAAACTTTTTAGGTAGTGAGGATAAGTATGCCAAATGTGATTGATTGGTCACAGTAATATGACGCTTTGTACTTTATTGAAGCACTCTCTACATCATTTTGCACTAGGTGTATCTTCCTTTCCTTTTTTATTTAACCTAACTGATAAAAATTCTCTATAAACAATGTGTCGACATCTTAACAGAATTTCCTTCTAATAATTATTCATATCATGATTTAATTTCTATAAAAAATAAAGGAAGTTTACTATATCCTTCAAAAGATGTAATATCTATATGCGAAATTTGTGAAAAACTTATACGAATAACTATTATGGAAAATAATTCACCTTTATTACATCCAAAATATAATGTTAATTTCTCTCGTACAAAAATTTTACACAATTTTACTGAAAATAATAATATATTTTCCAAACTGAAAGAACATATGTTAGAGCAAATTGGAATAGACAAACATATTGTTCATTTGATTCAAGCAATTGTTACAAAATACATACAGATTCTCTTACAATATGTACGAAAATGCAACAGATCTGAGTAAGAGCGACCGACACCATTTTAATAAGATTATTTTATTTAAAGATCAATGAATTATTATAGTGATTATATAAATTATTATATTGAGTTACCGTTATTTTATTATTATTAATAATCATAATTATTATTAATTTCATTAATTTTTATTATTATATATATTTATAATGTTATAATATGATAAATAAAAATAGTTTGCAAATTAGTTTCTTTTTTATTTATTTTCTTTTAAAATTACGTACAGTTTCCACTTTAATTTCTTTCAATATATTCATTACTATTTATAATATACATACAATATATATATATATATATATATATATATATATATATTTAATATTTATAAATGTTATCTATGAATTTTTCCATTTTTTTTTATTTTATCATTATTTCAAATATTGCGGCAAGCCACATCACCAATATGGCGCTTATTGTTCCCCTCTTATGTCTTCTTAGCAGGCCAAGGGATGAATATCCTCCCTCCTGTTATTTCTTACTTCCATGGTTTGCATCTCGACGATGAGTCAACGTACACGCGGCGTCATGGATGCCCGAACACTTACTAGATCGAGAATTATACGATTTTTAGCCTTACAGCTCAGCCAGCAAAAACCTTCCAAAGGATGTCTTAACCCCTTTCTGCTGTCAGTGACGCATATACGTGCAAAAAAAAAGTGCCACTTTTGCTCCATGACGCATATATGCGCATATCAAAAGATATATGCTCAATTTCATTCGGTTTGATTGCGCATGGATTTCCGAAGGTTTTTGGGGGTGCAGAATTTGAATCTGAAGTCAGATTTTGAACATTTCGAGATTTTCTTGAAATTTTGTGAAAGTGGTAATCTATATGTTTTCAGGGTTACTGGATTCAAATCTGAAGTCAGATTTTGAACATTTCGAGATTTTCTTGAAATTTTGTGAAAGTGGTAATCTATATGTTTTCAGGGTTACTGGATTCAAATCTGAAGTCAGATTTTGAACATTTCGAGATTTTCTTGAAATTTTGTGAAAGTGGTAATCTATATGTTTTCAGGGTTACTGGATTCAAATCTGAAGTCAGATTTTTGAAATTCAAAATGACGAATTCAATATGACGGTCAAAAGTACAGAAAAATTTTTGGAATTTTACAAAAGTAACATATTGCTTTTTTATAATACTGAATTCAAATCTGACTTTAGATTTGAATCCAGTAACCATGAAAACATATAGATTACCACGTTCACAAAATTCCAAGAAAATCTTGAATTTTGGTCCATCATATTGAATCCGTTATTATAAATTTTCAAACTCTGACTTCAGATTCAAATTCAACGCTCCCAAAAACCCTAATTTCGTGTTTGTCATGCCATTCTAAAGATCTTTATTTTTCGAAACATTTTTAGCACGAAAATGTAATTTTCGCTTGACAGCAAAGGGGTTAAGGACATCCTAGAGATGTTTTGAGGACACAAGGATGTTCTCAGGAGATCTTCATGACATCCCTTGCAGGTACGTGCTGTATAGAACATAACGTTTGAGATTGAAAATTGCACAGTAACTGTATTTATAATGATGAGGTACTTATAATGACGACTTTAATTATAATGGTTTTAATCTTATTCTCGTGTATTGTATATTGTATATTGTGTATTGTATATCGTGTATTGTGTATTGTATACAGCCAAAAATTGTGTAAATATCTATACTGTTAGAAAACTTCATCTTAAATTTAATAACTGGGATGTGAAATTTTTTTACATAACACTATGTTATAAAAAGTAATAGCAAAATCAATATTATATTTAATAACACAGTTATGAAAAGTTATAATCAGCGGTCAAAATCACAATATAGCGATGCACAACTTTTGCGATAGCATAAAGGAGAACCGATAAAGAGACTTCTGGATAGCTTTATTGAAATCTTGATAAAGGTCACGATGCTTTTCAAACTAAATTTTTCAGGCCACGTGACCTCACAATTCACAAAGAAACAGTCTTGTATTTATGATATATTAGAAAAATTATTCTAACATATCATAACGTGCTATAATGTTTCTTAATTTAATATGGAATTTAATAATAAGAAAATATGGAATATAAGATAGAAAATTTTAAATTTTATAAGAAATATATGAAATATTATAACTAATTTATAACTAATAATTCTAATGTTATGAAAATCTTCACTATTATTAATTTTAATATCAAATTCTTAAATTTACTTACAAAAATGCTATTATTTTTAAAAACTTTTCTAACAGTGTCGAGGGTGGACGAGATAATTTTCGGAAACGACAGTATTGCATAAAGTCGATGTAGACGCTAATTTTTTGCGCTAATTTTTTGTGGTAGTGATGTTTCTCAAAAGGTAATGATGTTTTATTCAAGATTTCTCATAAAACTCGGGAAACCCTGTAATTACGCGTGCAGATGCGACGTCTTTTGGGTTTTAAATATCCTAATTTTGGGTTTTATATATCCTAACTCAGATAGATTTCATGATTATTTCCGATAAAAATTAATCGGAGCGAGCCTTAAGTATGTACACTGAAAAAAAAGTCTGGTAATACTTACCACCATTTGGTTGTGCGTTTTAGCATACTATTTAGTAAATAGTTATCAATATGGTAAATGTTACGAAATGTGTGGTAATAATTACAAAATAGTTAGTAACATAAATTTTTTATCTAGTCAAATCAATTAAATGATTTAATAAATAATATCTAAGGAATGTTCAGACATCCATGGCACCATGTGTAGGCATGAAACAGAAACCATTCTTCTCGACATTTTGTACTACACGTATTTTGCGTATATAATTGCAATATGCAATGCATCGTCGCGAAGACGCGAAGATACAGTTAGATTAAGTATGGAAATAAAAAGTAGCGAAAGTTTTTAGTATACAAAATATGATGGGTAATTATCGATTTTAGGGGAGACATCTCCAATGACCTTGACCTTGACATATGTTATTAAAAATATGTTCCTAAGTAACATGCTAAAAGTTTTAGCCGTCAGTCGTTTATTAAAAAGTTATTAACAAAACAAGTTGCCTAAAATGATTGTAATTTTTGGACACTGTATAAACAAAAACAATACTATGTACAGTTAACGAGCAATATCGAATAATAACTGCAATTTCGAACGACTAGTGGGAGGCTGCGCCCCCCGCACCTCCCTCAAAACTAACCAAACCAAACCTATCGTCACATTAACACAAAAGTTGAACACTTTTATAAACAATGACTGACGGTTAATGTGACGATAGGTTGGGTTAGGTTAGGTTAGGTTAACTTCTTTTAAGGGCCCAGCCCCCCCTGTCTTTCGATATTTTTCTCGTGTTACAAATGTTAAAAATATTCTTAATTTAAATATTTTTTTAGTAAGTACTGCAATATCGAACGACTAGCGACTACGACCTTAAAACTAACCTAACCCAACCTATCGTCACGGGGGCTAGTCGTTCAATATTGCAATTATTATTCGATATTGCTCGTTAACGGTACACAGTATTGTTTTTGTATATACAGTGTCCAAAAATTACAATCATTTTAGGCAACTTGTTTTGTTTATAACTTTTTAACGAACAACGAGCGACGGCTAAAACCTTTTGCTTGTCACTCAGGAGAGTGACCTCTACAACATATGTCAAGGTCAAGGTCATTGGAGATGTCTCCCCTAAAGTCGATAATTACCATATGATGTTTTGCGCGTGCATTTTTTGAGAAAAATTACAATGAGATCTTAACAAATGTCAAGAAAATGATAATTTTAATACACCACACTATTGTACTCACTGACTATCTTTCGATTATGGTGTGCACACGCAAGTCGCGAAAAAAAGTCATTGAAACTTGAATAAATACGAAAGTAACTATACGGTTGTTCAATATCGTTGAAATTTCTGTCTAATAGACACTGTTGAGTTTAAGCTGGGAACATACACCTGAATCAAAAAACGTCCAAACTCTACGTTTTAAGTTCGGCATGAAGATCAAGATGGAAGTCGTTTTAAAAATTACCTCCGAGTTAATCCTTACCCTAAACTTCATACTTACTTTGTGGAAAGAAGTTTAGTGGAGCAGAAGGTAAACTTCTTTAAGATAGCTCAGTCTTGCTTCAATTTCTTGTTCAGTGACTGAGGTTAGAGGGAACGGAAAATTATTAAAGGAAATCGATTTATCTGTTTGAACATGCATCTCGAAATTGATTTCGACGATTGTGATATCGAAGGTGGACGAGGCAATTTTCGGAGACGACAGTATTGCATAAACAAAGTCGATGTAGTCGTTAATTTTTTGCGCACCGTGGTAGTGATGTTTCTCATAAGATAGTGATGTTTCATTCAAGATTTCTCATAAAACTCGGGAAACCCTGTAATTACGTGTGCAGACGCGTCGTCTTTTGGGTTTTAAATATCCTAACTTTGGGTTTTACATAACCTAACTCAGATAGATTTCATGATTATTTCCGGTAGAAATTAATCGGAGCGAGCCCTAAGTATATAGTGACCTTATCAACTAGGAATATTCCAAAATAATCATGTCTTAATTAGGCCCAGATATGGGCCTAAAATAGCCTGAATGTAACTTTGCGAATAGGTCATGAATTAATACTGATATGGATGCCCCAAACAAGATTTATGCTAATAAGACTCGGTCAAAAGCAAGTTAATCAAATTCTGAATCAGTTTCAGTGAAGAAACGATTACTTTTCAATAGTTAATGATTGATAATTATAAGAGATAAATATTTTATTACTATATTTTAAATAGTTAAGAAAAGTATAAATTTTTTCATGATTTCTTATAAAGATAATATAGATATAAAGATAATAAGTTAGCCAGAGGAAAACAGAGAAAAGATGTTCAATATTGATAATAATAATAGTACTATATGTAATAAGAAAAATAATAATAAATATTGAAATTAAAATTGCAATATTGCAAGTTATAAAAAAGATCGTAATATACTAAAAAGGATTCAATTTATTGTACTTTGAATAAATATATCAAAACAAGACTTCAATTCGTTATTTCAGTGAAGATCTAGTTAGGTATAACAAGACCTAATCAGATTTACAAGTCTAGGCGCTAATTTTTAAATGCGTTATACGTCTGTATACTAAGTGAATCTGTTTTCATACGAATTTGATAGAGAAAAAACTATCTAAGACAAATATACTATATTGAATTAATCATAAAGTTTACATCATGCAATAATGTAAATCTTTTATATTTATAAGACATATTATAACTTTATAACGTTATCATATAAGACATATAAAGGTTATAAGAATTTAAAAGTTTACAATAGATTATAAATTTATTTTAATTTGCAATATTAACAGCACTAAAGAAGATGTGATTTTCAGATTTATCTCAAGTATTGCTTACCCCTCAGTTTTTGGTTCAAATGTTTGTATTATTTTTCTATTTAATATTAGTCAAAAATGTTCGAAAAATCAAATGATATTCCTTAATAGACGAAATTTCTTTATTAATACAGCTACAAATTTACATGTTGTTTTGCATGACATAATATTTTGAGCAAATTTTGATCATTTCTTTCGTATTTCTATTTCGTCACTCTGTGTGATAAATATAACTGCCATATAAACCACTTATAAGGGACATTATTAGTTAATAGACTAATCGACAAATCGACTAATATTAAACTGTTGCCGAAATTACGTATATCTATTTATCTCTGGATATATATATATATATATATAGTTTAGATTTAGATTTAAAATTTAAAAAGTGCTACCGCGGAGTCTTTCAGATCTCAACAAAATTTTTACATGACGTCACTACGGCAATCTTAAATCGCAAAAAGTTTATATATCTCTAAAGAAGAGATTACCTGAAAAAAAAGAATTTTTTCTTTTTATTAATGATACGACTCTGTAAAGCTGGTCACTCGAATTTGAACGTTCTAACGAACAATCTATATTGGATATCAGTGAAAAAAGAAACTAAGAAGAAAAGGTAATTATGTAGAATAAGGACTTTTCCGAATTTTGATATTTTTTTGCTGCAATCTTGATAAATATATTTGTTGTTATTTCAACAGTGATAATCAAATGGGGGAGCCTGAAAAATATGTAAACTATCTATGTTTTTAACTATTTTTTCTAACATATGCCTGTACGTAGAATATCGTATCCTTTAAGGTTTAAGACTGAAATTGCAACAAAGTAAAAAGATTAGAACATTTATTTATTAGTAACAAACACTACTTATTGGTAATATAAAAATTAATTTTTATGAAAATAAACATTGAATTTTTGTTTAAATTGGAGATCAGGTCTTCAAATTATACATTGAGTTTTTAAATCGTATTTCAAAGATATGTAGTCATAAACAATAAAAAAAGTATTAATTAATTATTAATTAATCCTATATTACATTAATATAACAATAAAACAAAACAAAAATAAAAGTACGCAATGTTATTAGTATCATCTATTTTGCTACATAACATAAATATTGCTTTAACAACATGTTTCAACAACATTTTTATCGATTTGGCTAATTCTTTTATCATGAATCATGCCTGTTTTATTTGTCACCGCGGTTTCTTTCGTCATCGCGGTTTAATTCGTTATCGAGCGCAATGATTTAAAAAATCTTTAGCTGTCGATCGTTATTTGTTAAAAAGTTATTAACAAAAAAAGTTGTATGAATGTAACGTAATTTTTCAAGACAGTTCTATAAAATACACATTTTTCCTTTCACTTTTGTGAGAAATTCTCATTCTTTAGCTAAGTACAACAGACTTGGCCCTCCCACTGCGGTGCGGGGAGTCTGGAGGGCGTAGCCCTCCAGTTACACAGCTAGAGACAGGCATCTTTTTTATTAATATCTCGGAAACTATAAGCGACCGCCATATAGCCATATTTATATTATTGAAATATGATAAAAAATAAAAAAGTACCTGTCCCTAGTTGTATAACTGGGGTTTACGCCCCCCAGACCCCCCGAACCGCGGCGGGGGGGAGCATAAGTCTGTTGTACTTTAGTTAAAGTTACTTAACTTAAAGTTTAACAATCGCAAATTGAAATGGAAGTGCCACAAACTCCGAAAAGCTACGTAGGAAAAAAATAATTAAAAACATTGAAAGGTTACGTACTTTTCGGCTCCCCTTGTTTATCAATGTTGGAATAACAACAAAGATATACAGGGTGAGCCATTTTAATCGACGGATCCAAATTGCTCCTAAAATACAAAAGCTACAAAAAAATGGTTAAGACAAGAATTGTAGAGGACAATGGGGGTCATTTTACCGTGCTAATAATTTTGACCTTCAGATCGATTTTCAAGGTCATTCGAAGGTCAAAGTCATTTTTTTAAATTAGAACCCTATTTTTGACACCGGATTCGAAAAGAACAGAAAATTTTACGTTAAAAATGATATTTAGATTTTTTTTTCTGAGTCCAAGAAAGTCAAATCAATAACTTGGAAGATGTTAATTCAATACTTTTAGCGTTACCCGGAAACAACGACGTGGACGTAGTAAGTTCTGTTTCCTTTGGAGTGCTTGATTATCGTGAGTCCCCTTGCCTCTCACCATAACTGCAATTTATCATAATTACCCACGGAGTAACTGTTCAAAGTTGCCTCCGTTTGCTTCAAGGCACAAGTGTTTGTTTTTACTTTTAAAATTTTATTTATTATGCCTTATTAATAATCATATCAAAGTGAGATTATTGCGCATCAATTTCGGAAATGGAATGACAACGTTTCGCAACTTTTCTTCTATTAGTATTTGTTAGTACCGCGAAACACTTATCATGCATAAAAATCTTTAAAATTAACATTAACAGCTTCTAAGTTATTTTTAATCATTTTTTATTTGACCTTCTTGGATTCAGAAAAAAAATCTAAATATCATTTTTAACGTAAAATTTTCTGCTCTTTTCGAATCCGGTGTTAAAAATAGAAATTCTAATTTAAAAAAATGACTTTGACCTTCGAATGACCTTGAAAATCGATCTGAAGGTCAAAATTATTAGCACGGTAAAATTACCCCCGTTGTCTTCTACAATTCTTGTCTTAACCATTTTTTTGTAGCTGACGTATTTTAGGAGCAATTTGGATCCATCGATTAAAATGGCTCACCCTGTATATCAAGATTGCAGCAAAAAAATATCAAAATTCGGAAAAGTCCTTATTCTACATAATTATCGAAAAAAAAGTAAAAAGAAAAGGAGGCAGTAGCTGTTTCTAGAAACACACGTGCTGTTTCTAGAAACCCGCGAACGCGCGCGCACAGGGATCGATCTCCGGCAGACAAACAGACAGACAGACAGATGCGTCCGGGAAAACCGCGCAGGAACAAGGCTGTTAAAACAGCGTCGAGGGACAGATCCGCGATACGGGGCAGGATTCGAACGTTGTCGATCGGCGGGAACAATGGGGCGAAACGGGAATGACACGTAGCGCGGCGCTTGGGTCCCGTCCGGGACGAATGTCACATTGAACCCCGCCGCTTCATCGCCGTGGGCGCATAGGGAGGGGTGGCAGCAGAGACGGCGGGATGAAGCGACAGCCGACAGATAAGTTAACCGGGTCGCGAGCGCGAGCGCAACTCTTTTGTGTTTGCTCCTAAGGTCGGCTGACTCCATTGCCGAAGGACAACGGGACGATCCGGCAAACGGCTCCTGGTTTCTCTTTGTCGGACGGCCCCCCGCGCGCCCGGATCTCTGCCCTGAATCTACTCTCGCCGGCCCTTTTCCCGGGCAGCGCCTTTGTCGGTGGTACAACGTTTAATTACCACGCACGCCTCGCGGAAGGATGGCGGGCGAAAAGCAGGCGGAAAGCAAGGTTGGGAAGGGATCAGCGGCGGCAGCGTTATAAAAATGGGTGGCGTGTTGCTGAATTAGCAAGTTGCTTGTGAAACATCAAAAGTCGTGCTACCATGTGCTCTTTTCTCTCTCTCTCACTCTCTCTCACTATCTCTCTCTCTCACTCCTGTTCCTGCTCCTCTCGTTCTCTCTTCACACTGTATCTTCCTCTTCAGCTTCCCAGCGTTGTAGTTTATTTTTTTTACAAGAGAGAGAGAGAGAGAAAAAGAGAGAGAGAAAGACGAGATAGCGAGATAACGCGAGAGACAAAGGGCGCGAGAACGAGTTAGCATGCAGATAGATTGTAACAAGGAAAAGTGTGCCGTAAAAGGTTCCTTGGTGTCAAAGACAACGATGATTGCGTGATACATGACAAAGCCTGGCGTTCTCGCGTCGGGCGAACAGCGGAGCGTAGCACGAATTAAGTAGCTTCGCGCGGCGATGTGCTCCTTTCACGTTTGTCCGACGAAAATGGGCCTGAGGGCGTCGCGTGATGCGCGAGTCGTTGAAATGCTACACAGCAAATTCACGTAAATTGCTTATAAATATTTCAGTAGGTATGCGCGCGGCTACATCGGCCGTCATTAATCATCTTCGATTAATCTTTTTGCGCGCGAGTTAATTTCGCATTTCGGAATCGGCACGTGATGCGTTTCGAGGCAAGCGGCATCGATAATTAATTAATGTGGTATGCTCGTACGTTGAAATAATAGATAATAATATCCCGTAGTTACATAATCTCGACTCGATGATTGAAATTATCCGGTCATTCGCGCGATCCCCGATAATTAATGATATACCGTATGGTAAACAGCTGTCGAATAATGCAATGGACGCGAGAGATATTACTTTTGTAAGATTCTAAAGTAAATTATCCGCTAATAAACAAAGTTGTTCGAAAAACCAGCTCAATTCCTGATAGATCGAACATAAGAAGCTGTAGACAATAACTAAATAAATGGAAACGTTTGAAGCTTGCGAAGAACTCTTCTTTTGGTAATCGACGAGTACAATTAGATAAGAGGGAAAGAGAGAGACAGTACGAAGAGAGAGAGAGAGAGAGAGAGAGAGAGAGAGAGAGAGAGA
>NW_022639529.1:742524-749580 GCF_010583005.1 Odontomachus brunneus | reverse complement strand
GAGAGAGAGAGAGAGAGAGAGAGAGAGAGAGAGAGAGAGAGAGTCATACAGCGACTCTTCCAAAGTATAATAGGATCCTGCATAAAAGAGGAATAGAAACATTGGCGTGAGATCGCAAATAAAATCGCAGATAAAATGAGCAGATTGCATTTACGGATTAAACCACTCAATGTTTTTTTTTGTAAAAATAATTAAATATGACTGTTATATATATTGATATTCCCCAACAAGTCACAAGTATTGGTTATTCCATGCCCGACCAATTAACGTAGCAGATAAAGGGAGTTAATAAATTAGTTACAAATTCACTAAAGCTTACGCTTTATGCATTAAAGGAAATAGGTCAGAGGCAATCTCGTCGACATAGTAAGACATGGGGACATAGACTTTAAACGACGTCTCGTACGAGAGTTACCGCTAGATCACAAGACGATGATGAGCCAATTATAAGTTATTACACATTACGGCCCTGCTTTTACCCAGTTTCGTCTAATTGCACTCCTCAATGATCGAAGAAAATGGGTCACAGTATATCGTACGCCGATATGAGCGTATCTTAAAAAGCACACAGTTCTGATTCGACCATCAAAGTGAGTCTGTATTTTGTTTCTTAACATTTCGCTTTTAATTCTCTCACGTCAGTCGCATACGAATGGAAATTTGACGTGAAAATCATATCGCAAAGTCAGTGGCTAATTCTGAAATGTAATTTTAATTCGGTGGGTCAACACGCAATAATCTATCCGAGAGATCTTTAAAAATAATTTTAGAGCTAAATTTTGTAAGATAGATTGCAATGGCAACAAGCACCAGAGAAATACGTAACTAAATAGAATGTAGAGATGTTTTGGGGGCAACTGGATAGTCCATAACTGAATAGTCCAGAATACTGTCTATAACTGGACTATCCAGTTGCCTCCAAAACTTCTCTATACTTCTATTTAGTTACATATTTCGCTTGTTCCTATTGCAATCTATTTTGCAAAATTTAGTTCTAAAGCTATTTTTAAAGATCTCTTGGATAGAAAGACCATAAAGGGAGAAGGGCGTACTAGGTGGCGGCGGGACGCCGTGCGTTCAAGACTTGCGTACCTTTTCGTTTCAGAGAGAGAAAAATATCGAAAGCACGATTTGCTAGATCGGTTTGCTGCCGTGCCAGTAGGAAGCGACATCTCTGGCGCGATTCCGAACGCACGGCGACTACAGAGAGAAACATCCCGAGCAAAAATTGAATGTAGTGATTGTCTAGTAATGACACAGAAAAGTTGGATCTTACATCTCTACTAGCTAGTAGTACTAGCTAGGAATGTAACGCTCATTTCTCCTAGTAGTTGTATCAGAAAAATTAAAAAGTAGCTAGATACAAAAAAATAATTTGTAAATATTGTTGCGCCCGTGCTTTTGGGAGCGTATTGCTGGTTCGGTTCGAGATCGAGAGATGAGCGAGACAAGACGACGAGCGACCGGCTTGGCAACGTGTAAACAACAACAGAGATGAGATGGTCCCGAGCTGTCAAACCGATTGGACGTGCGACGCATCTCTCTGTTAATATTAGAATATTGTTAATCCTGCATCAAGAAGCTTTATAGCGGCATTAAATTCCTTCCTAGTTTACTCTAATAAGTGTCTGATTTATTCCCCGCGAACGCGAACGCGAGTGTGCGACAAGGCGCAACAATATATAGCCTGCACTAGACAGTGACTAAATAGCAAAAATGAAAAAAATTATTTCTTTTCGATGATTTCTCTTTTTCTCTATATCAGAAGTACCTTATAATCCTTGTACAGTTTTCTTATCTCAGAATTTCTGTATCATGGATGTCTAGTAGCTAGATAGATTTTTTTATTAGATTTTTTATTTATTTTCTCTCTCTCTTTTTAAAAGAGGTGGAGTTTGGTTTCCTGTAATTCTTCTTGATTACATATTCTATTGGATTGATTCCATTCTATTGGAAAAATTCATTTTATTCTTTGGGACTTGAAACCTGAGACCTCTGGCTCTTGAATCTTGCACTTCACCAGCTAGATCACTACTATAGTCGGTAGTGAATGTTTTATATTAGCTACATATGGTTTACTCAATGCCGTTTTATCTAATGGATAGACGAAAAAAATTACACAGTGACGAGATGGAAGATTCGGTAAATCCTGAATAGAAATTGAATATCAAACGCTATCTAGTAATTGTCTAGTAGCAACCTACTGTAAATCCAGAATAGAAATTAGATGTCGAAATTAGATGTCTATCCACTAGATAGTAAATTTGTGTTTTATATTGTCATTATCTATACACAAATGTACTATCTGGTGGGTAGAGAGTTCTAATATTCAATTTCCATTCAGGATTTACAATACATCTCTACTAGACAGTTCTGATGTCCAATTTCTATTCAGGACCGATAATTTTCTACATCATTACTGTATAACCTTATTCGTCTAACCACTGTCTATATAATTGGTATAGTTACTAGACAATTCTGCTATCCTATCTCTACTCAGGATATACTGATTTTTATCTCGTTACTGTGTATTCCGTTTCATCTAGCCACTGTTTATGTAATTGAAGTAGATACTAGACAGCTCTGACGTCCAATTTCTATTCAGGAGTTGCCGATGATTTTCTATCTCGTTACTGTATAACCTTATTCGTTTAACCACTGTCTATGTAATTAGTATAGTTACTATACAGTTCTGATATCCAATTTCTATTCAGGATTTACCGATAATTTTCTATCTCGTTTCTGTGTAATCTTTTTCATCTAGCTACTATCTATGTAATTGGTACAGTCACTAGACAATCCTGACATTCAAAAGACTGAGTAGGAATATTTAGCCAGTTACGAGTTAGTGACTGACTAGAAAACTTATCTAGTTATTCCTATCTAACTACTAGTCTTAAAATCTGTTCTACTAGATACATTTTTGCTCAGGATTGTTACTGTACCAAATAATCAGTCTCTCAAAGTCAAAGGTAAGGCTATCTTTTAAGACCTGCTGTCTATGTATGCCCCTCTCCACTGTTGCTCCTTCTCATCCGGTGCAAATAATAGAAATAAGCCCCGAGGTCGACACCAATTTTTTGGCAGCCCCAGGGTGCTTGGACGCAAGGTGCCTTGGGAGATTCCACATAGAAGGAGAAGAGCGTACTAGATGATATGTCCAGTAGTTTAAGATATGTTGGTATATGGCCATGTGCTTTACTTATGTATTTATCGTGAGAAGACCAATGAAAATGAAGTCGCAAACAGTTATTTTTGGAACATAGATACTCTTCCTTAAGTTTCATTAAAAAATTGGAATAATATTACAGTTAGAAAAAAATTGATTTAAGAGCAGCAAGTATATTTTCCAACATCTTGAAATTTGATATTAATAGTTCATTGTGAGTAAACAAAGGAAGTGATGTATTATTAGTTGGAATGAAATTTCCTGCAAGTAATACGATATTTTGAGTAATAAAAGCAATTTTCACTTAAATAAAATGATTAAAGTTGGTCACTATTTAAGGACTGGTAAAGCTGTGGGAACCTCTCGTAAAGATCCCAAAACTATTAACGAAGATACATATTTTATATATATGCCTTTTTACCCTGAGAACCCTTCTTACCCTTTGCTAGCCAACTTGGCCCGATATTAGAGTACGATCACATTGTAGCATGTTTATATATTTCGATTATTACAAAAAAAGATATATAGTTTACGTTGCGAAAATAAAAATATAAGATCGTTGCGAAAATAAAAATATAATGGAAAGTTGTCTCTGTTATGTTTGTACATAGTCACATAGTTACATTTATCTGAGGAATTGTAGTCTCAAAATTGCGAAAAGTATACCATCTGACTTTGGCCTCCTGTATTTTCTGTAACGTTTGAGTCGTAAACAATTTCCGACAAAACAATAAATATTGATTTTTTCAAAAGCATTCAATAAATTGTCTATTAGTCGGTAATATAAATTACACAAGTCGACAAATTTTTACTTTTGCTCTGACTCCCAGACCTATATAAGTATTTCTAAAAATTTTTGGCATTACAAAATCAAATCCGTTGTTAATAGATTACGAGTAATTACGTTGTAATTAGATTTACGAGATATTCTAATTTAAAAGTATCAAAAAGGCCATTCATTTTGTCATTTTTAGGATAAGTTTGAGACGAGAAGTGATAGGCCAGTTTAGTCAATGGATTTAAGTTTAGCATGAAAAAATCAATTGTTATATTCTATAAATTAGAAAACAGATATTCCATATACTTATATTATATTAAACTTTTTCTACCTCTTAATATACGCTAGGAACGTTATAAAGAGAGAGGGAGAGAGAGAGAGAGGGAGAGAGAGTTCTCGAAACATTTAAAATGTTTATTTATATAAAAAATAAAACATTTAAAATTATACTTATTTATTTATTGAAGTTTTAAATATTGAGTCACGTATATTTTTCAATCACAATATTTTATAATTATAAAGTTACTATTTGAAATCACATATAAAAAGAATTGAGAAAAATATGCATTATTTGTTGTACTTATTGAGTAAAAAGTGATTTTAATATAATTTTTCATATTGAATTCAAATTGCGGTGGCCAAATCGGCCTATCACTTTTTGTTTCAGATTTATTTTAATCTAAAAGTAATTAAAAATATGTGTCCTTTTTGACATCTTTAGGTTAGAATATCTTAGATATTTGATAATTTTTCATAGTGTATTTAATTTCAGCCAAAAATCTTCAATATTAACTACACATTCTAGGAATGAAAATTGATGTTGGACTATGATATTATTCATAATAACGTGATTACATTAAATTAAGCACTTTCTTTTTTTTCTTCTCTCTCTCTCTCTCTCTCTCTCTCTCTTTCCATATTGCAACGTATTTTATTCCAGTGTAAATTAAACGAAAAGAGAAAAAACTGACGCTGTATTTACGATGCAAGCCAATATCGCATTCGCGCGCGCGTCAAGTTTACGATTGTAAAATACGAATACCATTCGGGTCGAAGGCTAATTTCGTTGATGGCTCGTGGCATAATTTCGGAGCGCGGCCTCGTAGATATCAACGTTGCACCAGTTTTGCATCCCTCGCACACGGACGAAGCGGGTCACAGGCCGGGCTGGGTTAGCTACGGAAGCTACGAGCGCGCGGTGTATTTCGGTGGCAACTAATGTCGCTGCTACTTCCGGTTGGCGCAGTATTGTCAGTAAGCAGTCCGGAACCAACGACAACATAAACATTGGTAAGTCTGCCGACGCCAGAGCACAGTAACTGGTCAATGCCAAATTAGCTTCGCGCACTAAACACCGAGTTTGCGCGGCCTATACATGTTGGTAAGGTGCCGCGCGCCGGCACACTAATCAGAGCGCAATCACAGACCGAAGTTTACTTTGTTCGCCGTGCAATAGACAAGCTAACGGCCACCGAATTAAATGCTGTCATGTAAAGTTCCGACCGTCTACGTGAATATCGGCTCCCGTTTGCCGTTTAATTATATAATGCTCGAATAACGGAAATTGTGTCAATAGAATTTTCTGGCAGGTTCCAAAGTCGAAGTTTCGGTTCTATATTAATCCTGCCAAAATAAGTAAGTCGGTACTCGAAGAAGAGAGAGTATCAAGGTATCACATTATACAATGGAGAATCTCGAGATAATACATTATACAGGCTATTGTTCCACATGCATTTTGAATTACGCTATAAATTACTTAATTTTTACTTAATTGGTTACTTAATGCTGTTTTATCAATGTTTAGGCTTGAAGGAGGATTTATTCAAGAATTATTTATTTAACATTTCGTCACTCAATATATTCTACATGCCTTTAATCTTTATTTTTTTTTTATTTTCATAAGAAATTTATTATATAATTTACTCATCTAAAATAGAATGTATGCAATAAGCAAATATTAAGCAATTGATATGGGTAGATAATGTAACAAATTTTCTGTGTCTATAATCCTATTCTTATTTTTTTATTAATATTGGAAACTTTGATAGGATTTGAATATTTTTAAAAGAGGTTATATATTGAAACAATTTTATATTAAATAATTCTTAAATAACAAATATTTTTCTTTATAGCTCAAAAAATTTATAGCAAAAATTTATAACAAAAATTTATAGCAAAAAACATAGAAATAATAGACTGTGTATAATATTATACTTAGATTGGTTCTTCTAGTTCAAATTTGTAAGATTAATGCATTATAAAACCCCGAAATGTTAATTCGCTTTGGACGTTATATAATCGATAAAAAGTATAGAAGCGCTGTATTTTATATTTTATATTAAAAGACATTTATGCTAAATGTCTTTGTAATGTGCGTTTTGTTAGTTGTTATATTATATACAGGGTGTCTCACACTCTCCTCCGGGCATTTTGTGGGGATGTAGAACAGGTTGAAGTAAATATAAAAATCCTATACCGTTTTGCGACATTCGCAATAATTATTGAGATATTAATTGTAGAAAACTTGTAAATGATCATGCAGAATATGGTAAATAAGTTATAGTAGCGACGACTACTGTCATGTACTTATATTTTAGGTCAAATTGAACAAAAAAATCCTCTACTATTTTGCAAATAATCACATAGATTTTTAATTATTAATTAAAGAAGATGAGTGCATTGTCACGAAAAATCGTGCAATAATCTTCTTTAATTAATAATTAAAAATCTGTGATTATTTGGAAAATGGTAGAGGACTTTTGTTCAATTTGACCTAAAGTATGAGTACATAAGGGCAGTCGTCGCTATTATAACTCATTTACTATATTGTGCATGATCATTTACAAGTTTTCTACAATTAATATCTCGGTAATTATTGCAAATATCGCAAAACGGTATAGAACTTTTATGTTCACCTCAACCTGTTCTACGTCCCCACAAAACGCCCGGAGGAGAGTGTGAGACACCCTGTGTGTGTGTGTGTGTGTGTGTGTGTGTGTGTGTGTGTGTGTGTATAATATATATATATATAAATATATATATATATAAATATATAATATATATATATATATATATATATATATATATATATATATAATTATATATATAA
>NW_022639529.1:732973-739643 GCF_010583005.1 Odontomachus brunneus | reverse complement strand
TATAATATATATATATATATATATATATATATATATATAATTATATATATAAATATATTATATATATATATATATATATATATATATATATATAATATTATTCGTATTAATAAATAACAATACAGTCAAAGTTTTAAGTTAGATGAGGAATAGAGCGAATATTTTCACATTTGCGCTCATTGCTTTTTAATGGTTTGTATATGAAAAAAATAATTTTTCTATTTTCTCTCTTTTGCACATCTATATTATTTTTTTAATACTTTCACATTTAATTACTTCATATCTTTAATATTCAATTTCAAGGTAAAAAGAATATTCAATTTTAGTTTTCCTAATTTCGTTGGAGAATAATATTTTAATAAGTAAATAAATAATATAGGGAGTGGCAAAATCACATTTCAAATTAAATAGAGTAAGTATTCGTGCTCATTGCTTCTTTTTGCTGGCTTGTATATGAAAAAATATTCTCTCATCTTTATCTCTATTTGCAACTATTCCTTTATTTTTCGCACATTTAATTGTTATATATCTGTTTAATTTCGGGATAAGAAGACTCTGCTCGACTCTGCTTGCCGCAGTTTCCGGCGCAACATTTTGATAAGTTCTCGCCCGCCTTCGCAGCAATGCATACGTCCTTTTCTTGTGCAAAAGTTAACGCGTTAAGTCCGCCGCGAAAGCCCGGGGGAAAGAAATAATGCTAATTAGATTGCGCGGGTATCATCAATTCATCGTTAGAGACGGAAATTTCCCGCCAAAGTAATTACTCGCTGCCGAGGAATTATGTGCCGTTGTTCCGACCTAGTGGAAGTTGACTCGCGGAAGTTCGTAATGTGCAGGATGTCGTAGTCTCGCGGGCTCTCGGTGTCCTGTCGCTGCAGATAGATATCTAGGCCACTGAAAGGATGGAGTACGTATCCTCGAATTTATAAGCTTCTGTTAACGACGAAATAACGTGCAATGTTTACGCGTCGTTACGATTGATGCGTTATAATATTTTACGTTGTTTTAATTAAAACACATCATGAAAACGCACTATATGTGTATATTTTTTTTTTAATTCTGCAAACATTTCGAATGAGTGGTCTTCGACAAGAATGTTGAAGTACTGACGATTTTTTAAATTATATAAAAACAAAAATATTTTATATTGAATATTATTACGTAATACTTGACAAAAAAATCATTATGTCCGCTCTACTTTTACTGTTAATCCAATTAAGTTTTTTATGACGTAAATATTCGCCTGGGGGATCAAGTTGATCCATATTTTAATTTACTTAAAACTGGATTTCGTAGACACACAAAATCTTATTTTATCTATGATTAATATAGTGCTGAAGTTGCGTTACTAACGCGCGCATTAATAATGCGTTGGAATAACAAAAACAGAGAGTTTGTAGCGAGAAGATAGATAGCGTGTATCACGCGTGTGATGCGCACAGAAGATGTAAGTAGCGAGTCTATGCAAGTTGAGCGAGTCCTGCTAGAAGAACAAAAGGATCGAAGCGAGCAAAAAGACTTGAGTAATAACGAGTCTAAGTGAATTTAAGCAAACTACTTTTACCAAGTCTCTTTATATAGTTTATTCAAATATATATTTACCCGTCTCTAATTATACAGACTAATAATTATTAACAATTATTGACACTATTGTGTAGAACTCACAAACTAAACACAAATTTTCTCTGTCATTTCGCAAACAACCATGTAAAATTTTAAGAAGAATGTTTTTATTAATTTAAGAAGTTAACTAGTGAATGATCGCGCACGATTACGGTAAATGGGCTGTGATGGTGACGTCTGCCGTCGTGTGTTTCTACATTAGGTCAAACTGAACAAAAATGTGCTTTACCATTTTGCAAGTGACAACACAGATTTGTAGTTATTAATTAAAGAAGACTAGCGCATGATTATGTGCAAGGTATAACCAATCTTCTTTAATTAATAACTAACAATCTACGTGGTAATTTGCAAAATGATACAGTAATTATAAAATAAGATATATTGTAATCATAAAATAACAATTTACAAGCGCGCACACATCAGAAATTTTTTAAGTCTACACTTCAAAAATATTTCTTTATATAATGACTTGAAGAAACATTCGTTTGCTTATGCGTGTGAGTCAATTTGACTCACGTGTCCACGCGTTAAAGAAACATCGAGTATCTCGAATAATTCGCAGACGAAAGGAAAGCTCGTAGCCGTAGGATACTGCGGGATACATGTACGTGTGTAACAAAACACGGTATGCATATTACGCGGAGGGTGGCTACACGATTCGCGAAATTATTTTGCTCTAATTAAACGTCGCAATGCTATTCGGCCGCAGCTTGCGCTCGCGAGAAATTCGTCGGCCAAGTTTGCTTCTCGTGCCGGTGTTTCCGGCGGGGGTTATCTCCCGGAAATATAATATTTCATTACGCAGTCGGCCGTTCTTTGCCTTCGATCGTGGCGACGACGGCGATGGCGGCGGTGGAGGCGGCCTCCGAAATAATTCCGCCGTCTTCGCGCGCGCGCGCGCGCCGCACGTTTCCACCGCATTAAGCCCCGAGTTCCGACCGATACTTCGAAACAAATTAACCGTCCGACGAGCGAGACGGAATAAAGAGAGAGGACGAGGATAGGGAGGGGGAGGGAAACACACAAAACTTTTTCTCTCACTGTCACTTCGAAGCTTTCGTCGACATTAATGTAAAACAGTCCTCTCCCGTGAATGTCTTGTCGGGAAATATTTTCGCGGTTATCCCGCGCGGCAATTTTATAAAAACATGGGTTAAGTCCGCAAAGGACGTGTTTGTGAACGGACGCGGGTGTGAAATTTAAATAGATATAAATAACGTGTAACTTGCGCTACCGTCAAATTTGCATAAAAACATCACGACGCATGGCGCGCCGGTACGTGTAACTCATTATCTCGAAAATATTTACAACATCGCAATACACGTCGCGGGAAAAGAATTCTCCCTTTTTTCTTGTCTCATTTTTTCTACTTTCCCTTTTCGGTGGAAAAATCCCGTGACACGAGACAAATAGGGTTGACTTTAATAAACGGAAAAAGATACGGCGCGCACAAAAGGAATGTCCCGTCTATCTACCAATGTATAGTAATACTTAATCCTTCCTAATTGTTCTGTATATTCTACATGTCTGTCCCGCTCTTACTCTCTCTAATGCAATTAACAACTTTTTATTTATTTGTATTTGAAGCAAGAAATTGAAATTTTAATTTCTTTATTATTTTCCTTTTATCTCGTTCGTAACATTGTGGTATCTGAGAAAATATAATCGATGTTGATAAATATTATTGTGATGCGAATTGACGTACAACAAAAAGGCGTATTCGAATACTTAATAGGCCTTTCTGATTCTCAAGTTAAACAATCTTATACAGGATAAGAAAAACAGAATTTGGAATAAAATGGGCGTTCAAAATATATTAGCGTTCAAAATGCGTCAAAAATCCAACCCAAACAACTGGCAGTGTTTGCCAGTATTTTGATGAAATTATTTGTATGATAACTCAGATTGAATTGAAAAAAATTGAATCATCTTTATTTAGAGAAAAATAATGTATACAAATAAATTAAAGTTTATTTATTTTTTCTCTTAGAATTCAAATATGTAACATCTTATAGGAAGTTTCATTTAAAATTATGAAATTACCTTATTATATAAATTTAATATGATGTATATAATTCATATACAGTAATAAATAACGTGCGTTAGATGAAAAAATATATCATCTTATATAAAAGTTATTTAATATAATCTTATGTGTTATACAAAAAAGTATGTTTTCCCGGTCTGAATATCAAGAAATTAATTTAATAAGTTTACATATACAGGGTGTCTCACACTCTCCTCCGGGCATTTTGTGGGGACGTAGAATGAGTTGATGTGAACATAAAAATCCTATATCGTTTTGCGATATTCTCAATAATAACCGAGAAATTAATTAAAGAAGATTGGTGAATGATCACGCGCGATATGGTAGATGAGCTGCAGTGGCACCGTCTGCCGTTGTATACTTATATATTAAGTCAAACTGAACAAAAAAGTCCTCTACCATTTTGCAAACAACCACATAGATTTTTAGATATTAATTAAAGAAAATTACATGATTGTGTACCACAATACACAAATTTTCTTTTATTAATATCTAAAAATCTATGTGGTTATTTGCAAAATGGTAAAGGACTTTTTTGTTCAGTTTGACTTAATGTATAAGTATACAACGGCAGACGGTGCCACTGCAGCTCATCTATCATATCGCGCGTGATCATTCACCAATCTTCTTTAATTAATTAATTAATCTCTCGGTTATTATTGAGAATATCGCAAAACGGTATAGGACTTTTATGTTCATATCAACCCATTCTACGTTTCCACAAAATGCCCGGAGGAGAATGTGAGGTACCCTGTATACAAAATGGTCCAATGATGGCCCATAAAGTGTGATAACCCAAGAAATTCTAGAAATACTTAAAGTATTTTTTCTTCTAGAAATATTTTTCGTATCAAAATTTGTTCATGTAAAAGTTTCATGTATTCGAGTGGTCTTTCTGATTATGTAAACCTAAATTTGCCCCCGTTCTCCCTTTAAGAGAGGCGAGGGATAACTTCATAACTTTAAGTAAAACTTTCTATAAAATATTATATATTTGGATTCTACGGGAAAAAATAAACATTATTTTTAACATTTATTTGAAAAATATTTTTATTCTGAAGTTATAAATATTTAAACTTTAAAGCAAAGAGATTAAACCCTTTGAATACATGAAACTTTCTTATGAACAACTTTTTGATACGAAAAATATCTTTAGAGTTTCTAAGTTGTCATACTTTATATGGGCCACCCTGTATAAGAATATGTTAGAGTCCAATAAATTCCAAACGAAACAAAACCAATCAAAACTTTAGAATTGTGTGTACACTCGGGTGCATCGTAATCTTTACTTTTAGGTGTAGGAAGTTTTAACAAGGTGTAAATGAGCTCGGTATCAGATGCCGTGTTAAAAGAACGGTGCAAGGTAGCGATTCTGTTTGCCAGGATCTTTTGATAGCATCCAAATCTGTTTTTCGATCATTTATTTAAAAATAAGGAGAATGGGAGAGAATTTGACGTCGCGCTCATTTACATCTCGTCAAAACTACCTACATCTAATAGTCATAAAAATAAAGATTTCAATGGCTTCTAATTTCTTATGAATTTTCTAAATGTTAAAATATTTTTCTTAAATACAATGCATGTATCGTCGTCGTTAGAGCTTCTTCTTAGTTTAACTTAGTTTAGCAGCAAATAAGTGTACACCGTCAAAAGCGCTTATGAAACAAAATATTTGAAAAAAATTATTTTTAATAAATATTAGGTTGTTCGGAAAGTTCGGTTTCGTTTTCAAATTTTTATTATATATTTATAGCGCAATATTCTGCACAAAGAGGAACTTTATTGAAGTAAATATGTACCGTTTTGTTCAACGATTTTGGCATCTTTCAGGAAGCTGCATGATACCTTTGTTCCAAAATGAAGGTTTTTTTACTGGAAAAGAATTTATCGAGGTGACTCTTGAATACTGCCAAAGATTCGAATTTTTTATCCTGAAGAAAATTTTTCAAAGAGAGGAATAGATAATAGTCAGATGGGGCAAGATCGGGAGAATATGGAGAATGAAGAAGAACGTCTCATTCGAAGTCTATCAGCTTCCTATAGATGGACATTGCGATGTGAGGTCTGGCGTTATCATGGTGCAAGACAACTCCACGCCTGTTAGCCAACTCAGGACGCTTCCGACATCCTTCAATTCGTTCAGCTGAAGACTGTACTTTACCGCGTTAATGGTTTCGTTAGGCCATAGAAGTTCATAATATACCGCGCTTTTAAAATCCCATCAGATACATAGAAAAACTTTTTTGGATGAAGTCCCGGCTTGGCCACTGTTTGCGTAGACGCACCGCTGGTTCCCCACAATCTCTTGCGGCTAACATTGTATAGAATTCAACTTTCATCATCTGTTATAATCCTCTTCAAAAACGGTTCGTTTTGGTGCCGTTGTAGCAGCATATCGCACACGCTCTACCAACTGCCATGCACCCATTTCGTGTGACACCCATGCATCCAGTCGAGTTGAAAAATTTAGCTTCTTAATCCATTAAGGCCCAAGAGAAAACCGCTAAGGATAGGCTTTCAAAAACCATCTAAATTAAGGCAAAACGTCAAAATTTGTTAAAAAGTGAAAAAAAATTATGTTAGATTTTAAAATTCAAGATGGCAGATCAATATATCGATCCGAAAATTTGAAATTTCGACCTATTTGAGTGAAAATCCGTATAGAGGCGGTTTTAAGTTCGGTGAGTATGAATATACTCTTATTTTTTCAAAAATTTTCAAAACGTATTTTTGTTGAAATAAATCAAAATTAAAAATTTTTGGCCGCCATATTGATTTTTAAAGCCAAAAAACCATTTTTCTTCTACAGTCTGCTAAAGTATGATGTTTTGCCCCAAAACAAACACCTTCAAAAGGTAGGTTATAATTTGATTGGATTTTTCGCCAAATAACAAAACTATGTCAAATTTTCGCATTTTTGGGTGGCCATATTGGATCCGCCATTACAAATTTTGAAAAGATAAGTGCATATTCGTACTCAGCGAATCCCCCCCCCCCCCC
>NW_022639529.1:728657-732934 GCF_010583005.1 Odontomachus brunneus | reverse complement strand
TTTTGAAATCCAACACAAATTTTTTTTTCACTTTTTAACAAATTTCGACGTTTTGCCCTAATTTAGATGGTTTTTGAAAGTCTATCCTTAGCGGTTTTCTCTTGGGCCTGAATGGGTTAAGGTGGTCGTGCACGGTGGAAATGGACTTGTGTAGAGTGTCGGCGAGTTCTCTAACAATTACTCGAGAATTTTCCTTAACTCCTTAAGAAGCGTTTCATCAATCTCCTGAGGCCAGCCAAAGCGAGCTTTATCTTCAACGTTGAAATTGCCAGCTTCGAATCTTCGATACTATTTCCGAACTGTCTAATGAGTGACACAGGCATCTACACAGAAAACATCTCATAAAGTCTGCGAAGCCGTCAAGCCACGTTTAAAGCAATACAGCATCACATGACGAAAATGGACTATTTATTTCTCCATTTTTCAAAATGATTTCTGACGAAATAGTTGCACTTAAGGAGGTTTGCGAAAGTTCTTTGGCGGGCTCATAGATGGCGAAAGTTTGTAGACAAGTACAAAATCTTCTGAAGCGCCCTCGCTCTCACTGATTACCATAGTAACGCGGAGCGCGCAAAATTTGAAACGAACTTTCCGAACCTATATTTAATATAAATTAAAAATGGAATTGTGAGTACTATTTAATATCCCTTCTATGATCTGCGTAATCTTTTTTATAAATTTTTATGAATAGTCTCATAAAAATAAAATTACCTAAAAAATAATCTAAATTATACTAATCTAAATTACACTAATCATCTTATCTTTTACCTAAATGAATTAAAAGCAAAAACAATTTTCATCTCATACAAGATGAAATTACAAATTTTTATTTTATCTGTATCTAGAAGATGTTGAAATTATCTAAGGGAAACACTGGGAACTAGGTATAGAAAAGGCCGGTGATAATGGAATAAAAGGAAATCGAATTGGTCCAAAGATTACGTTGGCTATATGCTTTGTTTATGTATTTATTATGAGAAGAACAGTAAAAACAAAATCACAAAATGCTTTTTCTTAAGATACTTTTCCTCTCTCTGAGAGAGTTTTCATTAAAATTAAAATAATATTACAGTTAAAAAATAGGAAAAATTGTTTTAAATGTAGCCAAGTATATTTTCGAGCGTTTCGAAATTTCGTATTAATATTCTCCGTCGTGAATAGATAAAATTAAGTAACGTGTTATTACTTAGGATGAGACCTTCAACTGTATGATATACTCTTCTGATATAATAAAAGCAAATTTTATTCATAAAATGATTGAAATCGAGTATATAAATGGACAAAGTAAAGTTAGTCATTATTTAAAGAGAAGCAGACCCGTGAAAATCTTGCGGAGGTCCCAGAATTACTGAGAATGATACATATTTCATGTGTAACCTTTTTATCTTGAGTTACTAGCCGAGTTGATATTAGAGGAAAAAGGCCATATCGCAGTATGTTCATATTTCGGTTATTACAAAAAAAGATATACAGTTTACAGAATCGTTATAAAAACATAGAAAAAGGTTATCTCTATCATGTTTGTATTGTCATTCACGAGAATAGTTGTCTGAGAAATTATAACCTCCAAATTCTGAAAAATGTGTCACCTGGTCCCGATTTCCACTATTTCTTCTATAAAGCACTGTATTCTGGCGGAAAACTGTTGAAAATTGTTGCATGTATTGTCAAACTCGTTATATACAACACTGAATGCTAGACGAGAAACACATATATAGAGTGTCTGACACGAGATGGCAAGAGCACGCGTACAGGTCCAATTAAAAAAAATTCTTCTACCATTTTTCAAACGATCACGTAAAATTTTGACATATAAAGATTGACAAACCAGTACGTATAACGCCGTTGGACGAGCTCTGTCTCATCGAAATAGTTGAGGCTATTTCTTACAGTGACTATCGACTGACAGCTAAAGGCGAAGCAACGATACGAGCGATACAATAATAATTATTTCTTGATGCATTGCAAGTGTGTCACTAAGAAACAGTCGCGTTTCAGCCATTTTCGATAAAATCTTACACTTACAGAGCTCGTTCTACAACATCGTGCATTCTATTTCGTCAATATTTTTCTTTATTAATATCTTGAAATTTTATATGGTTATTTGAAAAGCGGTAAAGGAATTTTTTGTTTGATTTGACTTAATCTACCTGTACACATGCTTTTGACTATCTTATGTCAGACATCCTGTAGAGACCTCGCGCCGTGCTTCGTTTCGTACATTCATTTATTGGCGCGAGACACAATTGCGTCTCTTGATATGAATCATTTTTTTACTTTCGTTTCGCATGAAAATTAAATGTTGTGAGTTGCTATAGGTTGCTTTACCCTTAGAGATGTCGGAGTGCAGTGAGAAGTCGAAAAGTGTAAGTAAAAAAGAGCAGTGTTCCGAGCAAAAATCTAGTAGAGCAGATTTCAAGACTAGTAGCTAGATAGTAATGACTAGATAAGTTTTCTAGCCAGTCACTAACTTGTGACTGGCTAAATATTCCTACTCAGTCTTTTGAATATCAGGACTGTCTAGTAACTATACCAATTACATAGATAGTGGCTAGATGAAAAAGATTACACAGTAACAAGATAGAAAATCATCGGTAAATCTTGAATAGAAATTGGATATCAGAACTATCTAGTAACTATACCAATTACATAGATAGTGGCTAGATGAAAAAGATTACACAGTAACAAGATAGAAAATCATCGGTAAATCTTGAATAGAAATTGGATATCAGAACTATCTAGTAACTATACCAATTACATAGATAGTGGCTAGATGAAAAAGATTACACAGTAACAAGATAGAAAATCATCGGTAAATCTTGAATAGAAATTGGACATCAGAACTATCTAGTAACTATACCAATTATAGTTACAAGTTATTTTTTTTACCTAGTTACTAGATAATTTTTCTGGTACAGCTACTAGGAAAAGTAAGCGTTAGGGTGAAGTCTCATGATACGTATTTTCGCATAACGCGTAACCGCGTAACCAATCACATTTTTCTATTCTTTTAGAAGTTTCAACAGAAATACTAAACGTTGAAATCTATTAGTTACGCGCTTACGCGATACGCGGAAAATACATGCCATGGGACTCCAGCCTTACATTCCTATCTAGTAGCGATGTAAGACCCAACTTTTCTGTGTTATTACTAGACAATCACTAGATTCAATTTTTGCTCGGAGTATTCTACATGTAGATAGTTTGCTAATATTGAATTAGAGCTGTTAGTGGTGTTTGGTTTGATTTCATGTTAATGTATACAGGATGTTCTCAGTAAGTCATTGAGGAGTCGTGGGAAATAGGTAGAATAAGTTAAACTGAACAAAAATTTCCTCTACCATTTTTCAAATGACCACATATATATTTAGTTGTTAATTAAAAAAAGATTAGTGCATTATCGCGCACGACTGTACATAAAACTTCCTTAATTAATAACTAAACGTATACGTAGGTATTTGGAAAATGGAGAACTATTTTGTTTAACTTGATTTAATATATAAGCATAAAATAGTAGACTTCGCTATCATAGCTAATCTACCATATAACGCATGATCATTCACGAATCCTCTTTGATTGATCTTTGAAGTATTCAAAGGGATTTAAAGTATTCGAATCCTCGAAGAAAGGCACCAAATTGGACCTAATTATATTTGTTGGTTGTTCCAACACCAAGATAGTAGTAGTAATATACATATAAGGTTATTATCATTAAAATTATAGTGCAATGGACTAAAAAATGGTTGTCTTGACCATAATTTATAGTAATTATTTCTCTATATGATTATAGTTATAAATATCAAACATTTTTCTCTCAGTAATCTACTTGTACACCGCGATTTCTTTGTGAGTTACCAAACATCCCGTATATGCACACACACATATTTAATATATGTATATACATATTCAGTTCTTTCATACAGACAGACAACACTAATGTCTCTAACGGATATTTTGAAAATTGACATGTGTGTGTGTGTTACTCTTCTTTATTATTAGAAATACGTCAACATGTATATGCGGCTAAATCTTAGTTTGCAAACTTTTTTAAATTTAGTCTTCCAAATTCTAGTGATATTATTAGGACCTTAACTTAGTTTCCGCCCAAAAAATACTGAGAAAAAGCATTTATTGTAAAAAATTTATTTAAATTATTTCAATGAAAGTATTTTCCATCACTTTCTACAACTTTTTGCCATCTTTCTGGCAACTGGGCGATACCATCTCGATAAAACGATGTTTGTTTCGAAGCAATCCATTCGTCCACCCATTCTCGC
>NW_022639529.1:715455-722455 GCF_010583005.1 Odontomachus brunneus | reverse complement strand
TTTTTTTCAAATCAAAATAGTGCAAAAGCACATGTCGAAAAAACACTTTATCGCGTTCCATTTTTCACAAAGCAAAAGAAATTGTTGTTTAGGAAAATAATTGTGTATGCTGACTGAATGTTATCGAGAAATGTCGAAATTAATCACAAACTACCTGTTTCGTTAGTAATGACTACTAGAACTGTTTGCATTGCCATCTAACATTTGCGGGCGGAAACTAAGTTAAGGTCCTAATATAATGTTCTCACGTATTATCTGCATCTCAGCAATATTTCATTTTACATATAAACTCTCAATTCTTCATATATGAAGAAAATATAATGTAAATTCAGATACACAGATGTCATATAAAAATGATACTTATAAAATTTTCTCTAATATTTCGTAAAATAGAATGATATTAACATATATATTAACATACATTCATTTGCAATGCTGTATAAACATTCGCAACTCTGTGAAGCTAGATAGGGAAAATCTACAAACTACAAAACCTAGTAACAATCACAGATCCGGCATCCCTTTAAGCGAGCACGCTTCTCGACTAAACATTAATGAGCGCGCGCGACACTGAATGTCGTATCACAAACTTATTATTTCTTTGTTATAAAATTGAGATAAACATTGTATATATTCCACAGAAAGAAATAAAATACATTTGTAATAAAAGATAACATATGAATTTTGTACGTTTCTAAATTTATATTAAATAAACATGTAGTTAGCTGCAACTATAAAAAACTAAAAGAAGGAAACTAAAAAAAAGGAACAATAATTAAATAAAGACATATCAATATAAAAATATAAACAAAAATTAAAAAAATAGTAACATAAATTTTCGAGAATATTTAAATACGCGGCACGGAATACTGTAACGTGACTTATTGGATTGAAAGCTGGTTATTTGACTTCTTAATGGGAAAAAAATACAAAATATACGTTATCTTGTGACAGACATGATGAATAGGGAATACAAAAGAGAATAGAAAAGGAAGATGCGTCATATGTAATCTTTCAAAAAAACTAATTTTGCGATATAGAATGCAGTACATGTGCTACATGCTTAAGGATTAAAGAGAGTTTACAAATGTTTATATTTACAATGTACGTTATCAATATAATTCTATTAATAATGTGTTTTACACACACATAATTTCTATCTATAATGATAGAGATTAACAGATTTGTTTGCAAAATGTACTCATAATATTGGCCATTACAAAGATAGGTAATTAACATTATGAAAAATTCACGTAAAAAATGGGACAAATTTTCTACTGTTTCTTGCTGTAATTTATTGTTTACTATGTTCAATTTCTATTTTTCTGTTTGTTATATTTGTTTTCTGAGTAAGGCATTTCCTGAATAATATATAATACATTGGAATAAATAATTGCAGTTTTTATGCACAAAATAATATATCCAGTGATTGTGAACGATGTTCTTTTAGAAATAAAAAATTTGTATTTAATGGATTATATTATTCATTAATGTTCATTGAATTTTTCTCAGTACTCGATATTATCTCCTATATTTTCGACATATCGATGTTTTCGCTTTTTACTTTTTCGTTAATATTCAAGTTGCAATACAATTTTTGATAGTTTCTTATATTGAACCTTCTAAGTCAACATCGTCTCTCAATGTGTGTGCTTCTGCACTGTTAGAAATTTGAAATAAGCATTTAGATCGCATCAATGCTGATTTGAAAAAAGATACTCCGTAATCAGTTACTCTAAAACGAGATTGGCAACAATGCTGAATACGCTCGGCGTTTCCTCAAGTGTCGCTCGTATCCTCCTAATTAGCATGAAGTGACTATATTAGCATCTACATACGTGTTGGCACTTCCTCCACCGGAGATTTACGTATATATACGATGTAAGCGCAAGATGGAGGGGGCTTTCCGCCCGCTAGCTTCGTAAAGCGTAAGGCATGATGCGACCAAGATGCCGTGCGGTTGTAAAAACTGTATATAATATTCCCGGTTAATTTTTAAAGTACCACTTACCCCAAAGACGAGCTGCAGCCAGTCACTAAAAGTTTCGTTGCCTCGCATGTCACCGTGTCTCTCTCATCTCTTTAATAACGTTGTATAAAGAAAAAAAAGCAGCATGCTCGGGTCAGTGGTAGCGCAGCGTGGCGAACCACCTGAAAATTAAGCACCTGAAATTTAGAGCTCTCGACGGAATCCCTGTGTAATGATTCGTCCGTTTAAGCTTTAACGTGCGGTCCGTCCAATTAGTCCCAGCGATATCGGAGTACCCTCGGCGACATCATTTCGCGAAAATCGACCCGCGAAAATGAACGTGACTTCGCGTACGAGAGAGCAGAAAAGCCTGACGCATCTTTGGGATTGCGTCTCACGCATTACAATGATTCCCCTCACTCGCAGCCCTCAATTTTTCTTCCGTTTTGACTCGATTGCAGTTTGCACGATAAAATTTGCGCAACTCCGGTCTTTTTCGCTGGATTTTCTTGTAATCTCACCGGCGGGAAATCCGATCACGGCCTCGATCTCTCGTGTTCCTGCATGTCTATGAGCCATTTCATTGCCGGGCTTCTTATCGGCGCGCCCGCGTTAGGCGCGTTACAAAAGAGCGATACGCGAGATCCATCGTACAGACGCCGCGCGGCACTCTGCGCGAGGGAGGTTTCGCGAGGTCGCATATGAGACGCCGGCATTCGAGATTTTATATCTAATGTAAATACACACACGCGCACGGATGTACACGAGATGTATTCGCGAGCGCGCGCGCGCGCGCCAAAGAGGTTCATGGGCTCTTAGGTGCCGAAGATGCCTGTCGCTATGCAGTTCGCAGGCTCTCCGGTGAATCTGTGAATCAGCTTGCAGGCTACGAGACACCTCGGCGCGCACACCTTTCGCAGGAATGGATAGACGACGCGACGCCACGCGTCGAACCGGCGTATATTCAGAAAAAGGATACGTCTCGATGCCGCGACACGTCCCGATATAACTCGCTTAAGGGGGGAAATCCAATTAGAACGAGGAAAAATAAGCTATTTTCAAGAATTTTTTTGTAGGAGAAAGAATTTTTCTATATTTTTCAAACTTAAACATTTATTTATATATGTTTTGGACTGTCCATACGTATTTTTTTTTTCCAAAAATATTTAAAAATGGCGGACATATGAAGCATCCCATTTGGCAGGTACGCGTGCGAGTTGCTCAGCTGCTGGACAAATGGCGTCCGTGATATTGATCCTATAACAGGCAGCGAAAAAATTCTTATTATTTATACCCATAATTCGTAATTGAACCTAAAAAAATTGAAAAAAGTCAAAAATTTTGAATATGAAACGCTTATGAAAATAAATTTCCATTTTTTGACGTTTTCTCTGCACAATTTTTGCAATAAATAAGTGATTTTTTATTATAATTTTCACAAACATTTAGGTTCACCGACATTGTACTGATGTCATGAAGTTGTGTGCGAAAGTTCAGCGCGATCGGTTGAATAGTTTTTAAATGAGAGTTCCAGCAGTGCAAAAAAGTACAGTTTTGAGAAAAACGTGTTTAAAGTTTTGACAAGTAAAAGATACAAGATATCTATAATTTACCTCTTAGTCAGCAATCCCGGCGCCATAGAACAATCCTTCTGCTTCCTCGAAGAACTCGTTCTGCTCCAATAACTGCTCTCTTCTGGCCTTTCGAGCTTCTTTAGAGTTGAAAGAGTTGCGCCGCTCCTGTCGAGATACCCGGCGCCCGTCGACGTTCTCAGCATAGTGCTTGGTCTGGCTCCCAATAATTATTTGTAACTCCATCATAATTTGTAGAATGGAAGAATATCCTTCATTGAAGACTCCAGCAGCGATGTAGGATGCAATTTCAACTATTTTCAGCCCAGAATTAAGATGTTTTGGAGCTAAACGCCAAATCGTAGAATTGAAACTTTCATTTGAATTCTGCGTATGACTGCCCAAGCATCTCTGAAGTAATTCTTCCTTAGATAAATCTTCATAAATTGGAAGAATGTGTTTTGCGACTGTTGGATCGAGTGGAGGAGGGTGCTCAAAAGAATCCAAATTTGCTTCAATAGCTTTTTCTTTCTGCCACTTACACCAGCTGTCTTCGCCGGGCGGGCAGTATTCGTGCTGTGGCTTCTCATCCGTAGAGATCAAATGGTAATAAGTGGCTATAATACTTTTTTTCATTCCCTCAATACTATTCGCATTTCTTCTAATTGCCAGACCATAGTACGTTGTGAGCTTTTTAATTAAAGCATCCGTTAGTTTGCCCTTACCACCGAGTTTTTGTGTTTTTTTTATATTTCGGAGCCGAGTGCCCATTCTTTTCTCTACGTGGCCAATGCATTCGCTTTTTGCAACTTGAAATTCATCACCGTAAGGATTCTTATCTAGAATGGCCTTGAAAGTTTTGGAGTCTCCGTCTCCAATATAATTACCATATTTAACGCCGTACTTTTCCTCTGATCTTAAAAAGATTTCTGTAATCGCATCGACCTCCATTTTTCCGGCTGAGCCCTCGTGATTTTTTGTACACTCTTCCTCGTGATTTATATACCACTCTTCGTATTCTGGAGTGTTCACCTTTTTTTTCCAAAATGTGCATGCATGGCAATAGCTACTTTTGATAACTAAATCGATGACTTTGCCCGAATAGTAGCCTATGACCGTTACAACTCCGTACAGCGATTTGAATCCACGTTTTTTCCACGAGCCATCTCCAGAGACTTTCAAATCTAAAATAGACCTCTCATGTTCTTCATTGAATTTTTTTTCTTCTTCGATAGCTTTCTTGCAGAGACTTTCAAAAACAGATTTTGTACAGGAGTGAATATACGTGATGATATTATTATACGTGCTCTCATTCATTCCTTTACAAATGTCCATGAGGTTGCAGAATAAATTAATACCCTCTCTGCCAACACCTAAGAGTCGCATAACAAACACCATCCGACGATTCACTTCGTATCCAGTGTTGATTAGTGGTCCTGAATTGATGTTTCTCTGACCACAGCGACAAAGTAAAACTATCTTGAAACCGAGGCCTCGATTCCCAGCTTCTTCAAACTTTACATTCTGTTTACAAACACGACAAACAAGGAGCTCTGTCAAGGCTGTAAAAACGGTGAATATTTCAATCAAACGATAGCCATGCAATGGATTCCAGTGAATATCTTCAGCACTAGCATTGGAGAGTTTTCTTGCACTCGTACTTTCACATCCTTCATCTTCACTCTTTTTATTTGAAAACTGATTACCATGGAACTTTCTTTTGCGTGGTTTCGATTGTTTTGGTTCGGCGTGTGTGCCTTTCGGATAGGACATTTCGAATTTGCACTGTCGTTTTGTACAGGCCGAACTTCGGAGCTAAACTGAAAACCGGTTCTGCTCGATGCCAGCGCCAACGGACCCAACGGTTTCGACTAAACGTAACAATAGAAATAAAAGCCATCTACCAGGGGTGCGTTCCAAAACCTACAGTAAAACTATAATTACATCTCTATACGTTTTGGATCGCAGCCCTGAAAGGTAAAATCCCCGCTCCGGGTGAGTATACCTGCTGCGTGCTATTAGAGCCTCGACGCTGCTCAAGAGATTTGTTGCGCTCGGAGGCCATAACTTCCGAACGGCTGCGAATTTCGATTTAAAACGTTGGGAACATATTCTTACAATGTTAAATAAACATTTTATGCAAAAAAAAAAAATTCGATTTTTTGAAAGTTCTAATTGGATTTCCCCCCTTAATCTTCCGCCGCGTTTTAGGACACGCGTGCGACGATGCGATGGGTTCTCGCGCGAATTCCGTCAAAGGTGCTCGGGCAGCGACGAATCAATTAAACGAACTGCTATCCCGATTGCTATCCAGAAAGCTACAAACCTGAGATTCGAAAATCAGAAGGAAGGCGGGAGACAATTTCTCGGAAAATAGTTTTCTTTAAATATTGCATAGTTACAACGTCCAGAAATCAGTATTTAACAAAATTAATCTATAGAATGTATATTTATAAAATTTATATAATTATATAAGTGTCTTATATATTTGTTTTCGAAATTCTCTCTCTCTCTCTCTCTCTCTCTCTCTCTCTCTCTCTCTCTCTCTCAGGAGTTATAAATCTATTATTAAAAAAATGTATATTGTATAAATTCAAATTTGTTAAAAAAATATATTGGTTTAGGTGTATCTAAACGTTTAATATTTTTAGACGTTGTATATTTCGTCATACTTAGGGAGAATTATCTTTTGAATTTTATATTTGGATTTTATTAGATTGGTTATTATTTGCGAGACATTACATACTACAATATTTTGGGAAAATTGTTTTTCCGGAAATTGACTTAATATTCCAATTCTGAGATTATTTTTCAGATCATTACTTTATTTTTTAAATTTAAAGATTTAAATTGTTTGGAACAACATATATCCACCAAATATGTTAAAAAATAGCACAAATATTACATAAAAAAGTAACATTATGAAGCAGATTTTATATAAAACTAATATATTTATAATGTAATTTCAAATGTAACATAAAGAAATTTTATTTTCGCATTGAGAAAAATATTCTACTTTGAAAAATAATTATTCAATTTTTATTGCATTGTTTTTAAGTTGTCATCAATGATTTTATTTGAAATTCTCTTAATATATATTGTGTACTATTTAAATTATGTAATTAATACTATATTTGGAAAATTTTTTGTTATAGATGATATTAAACTCGGAAATTTTGACCTTTGTATCGCCTATTTGCTACACTATTTCTACTCTGACTATAGATACACTTCATATTTTGTATTTTGTATATCGTAAAATGAGATCATAAAAGACGAAAATATAATAAATTTTTCAATATATAAAATTAATACTCATAATTTATTGAATTACACTAATGTATAAAATATATAAAAATATAAAATAAACACTTATAAGTGTTATTTTGGCACTAATATATATATATATATATATATATATATATATATATATATATATATATATATATATATATATATA